>NC_088853.1:38906725-39206725 GCF_963853765.1 Magallana gigas | reverse complement strand
ATCTAGTTCTTATTCTTTTTTTTTCTTCTTACCGATTTTGTGCAGGCGATTTTTCGGAGATGGCTTGCTTGATTTCAGTCAAATTTTCAGGGATGATGCCTTGTCATCGGAAGTTTGTACCGCCGGAACAGTTTTATAAAATTCACTTCCGGTCGGAAGTTATCGTCATTAAACGATTTTTTTAAAGTCAAATTTGTCTGCAACGTTTCTCAAAAACGAGAGAAGATATAGAGCTGAAAATTTTAGAGATGATAGATTTAACGTTTTTCTTGTGCACTATTGTCTAAAAAATGTCTGTCGTCACTTCCGGTCGTCACCGGAAGGAAATTCGAAAAATTGAATTTTTCGACTTTTTTATTTTTTAATATTTTTCTTTGAAATTTTTACACCTTATAGTGACTCTTTTACTGATTAAGAATATGTAATTAGTTTTAAAATCGATCAAGACATTCTCGAGAAATTAAGCGTCAAAGTTCTGAAGCGGAGTCCGAGTAGCTCAGTCGTTATAGTCGTGGACATGGCCCAGGCGACCCGGGTTCAAGCCTCGAGTGCCGCAAATTTTTTTTCTCTTTTTTTTCACTTAGATCTACGATTTTATCTTTGAATTGAAAAGTTTAATCTTATCTTTTCAAAAATTGGACGGAAGACCCACTCGTTGCTCGCAACGAGATCGAATCTAGTTATCTTTATAATTTTAACAACCTTTGACAAATGACGCAATAAGTCAAATCATTGCAGCTAATCATGCAGATTTTTATCGAATATAGAAATGAATGTTGAAGATTTACAGAAAATTATAAATGAATATTTTGTTCAACATTATTATTAGTAGAATACTACCTATATAGTCATATTTTCAATTTGTTAAATTATGCATCGTATAATAATGCAACCCCAGTTTTGTATAAAATATCCTAAATCTTAAAGCAAGGTACCTCAATTCAATTGCAAAGGCATACACTTATCTAATCATTTTTAAACTTTTACATGTGAATTTGAAATATGCTTTGTAATTTAAAAATATCTGAGATCGTTGTAAAATCTTACAAATTAATTATTTTTTAATGAAATTGACACTGTTGCGTTCAAAGTTGGTCAATAAATGCATTATAAATAATGGTTTCTAGTAACAAATATTATTATCTGAAAAAGTTAGCAATTTTTAAATATACGATATAACGTCAAATTAGTTTATAGCTCAGCTAATACATCTGCTTGTACCATGCGACTGCCATATCACGTGACCACTATGAACATAAAATATTGTACTGTTGTAATATCAGAAATATATTGCATTTGAGCGACCGTTATTAATTTTAAAAAGGGAAAAGTCCCTTAATTTGAAGTATACGTGTTTTGAGCACAAAAATTCGGCGATATTTGTATTGGCCGCCATAACTGTACTGCGTATTCTCCTATACTTCTTTTCGTGTAAATAAAACGCATGATATATAGTAAAAGTTGATGACCATTGCGAGGGATATTGTTTAACTCATTTACCATTTCTTTAAAGTCGTCCAGCAACAGGGTTTTTTGTGTCTAACTGTTTTGCAATAAATGTTGCAATATTGCAATTATTGTATGTTTTTGGTTAAATTGGAAATTGTCTTGATGGACGTTCGTGCATACCACTGTACAAAGTCCCGTAAATGAACGCCTCTTGCGTCTTTTTTTTTTATCAGGAATAAAATTGAAGATGCTCAAAACAAGATCAAATATGTAATAAATAACAGTTCATGTACAGGATGTCCAGTAACAGGGTGTTACGGGTCAAACTATACCTTCCCCTGTCCAGACGTTAACTGTCAGTACTGTCACATAGAGACGGGCACCTGTCAGGGATGTAAACCTGGGTATCAAGGTCATCACTGTGAGTTAGGTAAGAAATAGGTTAAAAAAAACCAGCATTATTAACTACACGACAAAGCTTTAAAATAAAACTTTTGGATATTTGTTTTATTCTGAAGCAATCATACAAAACATCTATACATGCAGGCATGTACTATTTTATTAATTGTATGTAATGAAAGCTCATATACATGCGTGTACTTATGATTAATGTAAAATCAAAAACATTTAAATCCGTTTTTTAGAACCAATTCGACTCCAAATAAAAAAAATGCTGAGTAGTTACTATAATAAATTTTAAAAGTTTCACAAATGTTTAAAAAAGGATTGTTAGTGTGCAATTTGGTAAAATTTTCTACAACAAATGTGGGGTGTAACGAACAGGCTATAGCAAATTTACGGCTATAGAGAATATGCATTATGTCCCAGTAAAGTCCTTACATAATCCTAAAGAAAGTTGCAGTATATGACGAACACGACTATGAAGAATTAAACGAAGTAAATGTAAGATCTCGCTGATCAAATTTTATCGCATTTTTTCATTATTGTAACCAATATTGTGCATTGCATATTTCATAAAAGAAACATGAAATTTTAAGATTTGTTGACTGCTGTAATGTTTAAAAAATGGAGTGTTCACGGCCTTACCTGAAGAAAAAAGAACAAAACACTTTTTTGGGAGTTTTAGTTTCGTGTCTTGTTTATACATGTAATTCCCCACGGTAAACTACATCTAATTTTAGAGGTTTTTACAATTATACATGTAACTCGATAATCGTCAAAATCCAGAAGTTCTTGCCATTGGACTGCTAAAATATAACAAAACTGTTCAGGAAATATAATTTATTTTTATTGTTTCTAATCTTGATTTGTCAGAGGTTTATTTGGTTGCATGTTGTCGTACAGTGGTAGCACCGTTATTGTTGACAAACGACACGCATGATTCTGATACTCGCACGATCAAGCACGATACACGAAAAAGTGTTTACGATACACGGACAATCAATATCAAAATCAAAATTAATCTTTAATATTATAATTATGAAACGTGGTGAAGAAAAAAATAAGTTTATTTCCTGGTTTTGCCAATGAATTTTAAATTTGTAAATAATGGTCCTATCGATTATAAAACGTACGCCAGTTTGAAATACTGCCATCTTACCGTTTCAGAACGAAGTCACTGTGATATTTCTTACAAATTCGTTCTTGAAATTTAACGAATGACGGCTATGGTAAAGAATATGCTTTGCTCTATCATTTAGAGTTTTATACCGGTATAATTATTCAACGCATATTTTTTTGTTTATTACAAACATTAGATCTTTTTCAGTATATTGGATGTATTTAAGCAAGTTTAAAAAAAAACAAAGCCAGTAGTCACTTCTATTTATGAGTCATGTATTATACATTGTTGCGGCAAACATGTACACAATTGTATTTTTTTGAAATTTCAGAAATCAAATTGTCTAATTATACTTAAGCTAACCCAGATTAAAACTCAAAAAAACAGTATTTCTTCTTTTATAAAGAACTACGCAGCCCTTAAATTTGGTGGGGTATTTTTGGCATAATGTTAGAATGCTGACTGTGAATGCATCTACAAAGGCCATCTGGTTTTTCAAACGATAACAAACGTGACAGACGATGAGAAAAGTGTAGTTATTTAGCTGTAGCAACCCGTAATATACCTAGTTATTATGCTCATGCTTGCACTAACAGAAACAAATCTCATTTTTCTAAATCAGATACAGCTTTTTTATTGTGTAGAAATCACATTTTCTTGTATTTTTACTAGCATGTCCACGTGGTTATTTTGGAAATGAATGTGCTGATAAATGCAATGACACATGTTCCGGATGTAACAATGTGAATGGCGTTTGCGACTCTGGATGCGTCCCTGGCTGGAGAGGTTATCACTGCAACGAAGGTAGCGTTCATAATATTTAAAGTTTGGAGCGGAATTTTTTTCAGGCAGGCTATATGTACAACAATATCTAAAATAACTTTAACACTGATTCATAAAGAAATGATGATGACGAAATTTAGGTTTTGTAGCATTAAGGTAGTCCATCCATAACGAAGGCGAATTTAACAATTTGATTTGATTGTTCTATACTACATCAAACAATATGTTTAAGCTATTATGAGACTGTCGTAAACCAAACTCGGGTGTATGTATGTTGTGAACTAAAGCTTTTCCACTTCAATTTTTTTAAAGAGTTGTCTGCCTTAAAGGACAATTTAAAATTTTAAATTTAACTTTTTGAAAATATGTATGGTAAACTATAATTTCTTATAGCATATTCGAAGAAAGGGAAAGCTTTTGCAACTTTTTACCAAGAGAAATGTGAGAAAATTGCTTGTACTAAAGAAATATATTAAAATGCATATCTCTATATATCCAATAGACTTCAATATTACTTAAACATATGATAAATTTATTAATATTATTTTTTTTAAATTCAAAGGCGAATCTTTATTATTCAATAAACTAAAAAATCACACAGAGTTTAGTGATTAAACTTGCAATCTATTAGATATCAAATATGATGGTTATGGGTGGACTACCTAAATGGGTTGTCTAGTAAAGCCAATGTATTCTTTTTAAAAGTGTTCATTTTAGGAAATTATGGTTGTTTATTGATTTGGTTTATGAAAAACTTGTAAATGGTAGTAAAAAAAATAGCTAAAAACTTAGGTTTTTGTTTGTTTTGTTTGGCTAATATATGTAGATAAAACATTCAACACACTGCTGACCAAATATGTTTTGTATAATTATGAATATGAGACACATCACTGTAATGGACATGTGTTAATTATATTAAAGAATGTGACAGAGGATCGTATGGTATTAGATGCAATGCAACATGTGGACACTGTCGTGATGTAAGCCAATGTTCCCATATCAATGGGACATGCTTAACAGGATGTGAAGCTGGTTTTAAAGGGGACGTTTGTAAAACAGGTAATGAAAAAAAAACCAGGTACAGGCAGAGGAACAACATCCTTCTATTTTTTTCTAATCTCCTAGTTATTTAGTTGTTACATGTAATTAAGGCATGACAACATGTAACTGTTGCAATGATATACAGAGAAGTGCATTCATTTTAAGGTAGCATTATATTTCATTCTCATAATATTAAGTTGGAGTCATTTCATATTATTTCATTTAAAAGACTGTGAGAGTGGTTCATACGGCGTTGACTGCAACGAAATTTGTGGAAACTGTCTCAATGAAAGTCAATGTTTTAATATCAATGGAACATGCTTCACTGGATGCAATACCGGCTACGAGGGGGACTTGTGTAAAACAGGTGAGTAGAGAGTTATCAGGACAACTAGTTAGATATGCAGCAGGTAATAAGGAGAGTGATGATAACTTATTGAAAATACGGACATGTATCACTTATTTTCTTTAAGTATACGATATAAAATACATAACCCGCGTTATTGTTTATATTATTTTTTTTAACTTATTAATCAATTGATTATAAAAAGTATGTAAAACTCACTAAATTACAGATACAGTACATACTTTTAGCTAAAAGAAACAGCCAAATTGTCTCCTGTGAGTTTTGAGTCTGACATCACCACGATAATCTCGTGCAGTCCGTGATTTTTGTTAGGTCGCTGTAGGTTTCAAACAATCTATAAACAAGCCGTGTCAATTTTAATTCTGTCATTTTCTTGTCAGTTTCAGCCGCTGTAGCCGACCAGTCGATAAATGAGGCGTGTCAATTTTAGTCTGGCTGTTTTTATAGAGCTAAGAATTAACTATAAGTTTCCGTATGAAATAGAGGGAATAATACTTGGTAGATATAAATATATGACTTTAGATGTACCAAATAATGTGGTTACTCTCGTTTAAAATAGACACAAATTTCAAACAAAGGAACATGCTTAACTGGTTGTGATGGGCTTTTTTTTATCAATGATACTTATGTTATTTAATGTTTTTATATTTTAGCTGGAATATCTTTGTGCAAAGTTGTGAAATGAGTGTGATAAGAAATGTTATGATACTTGAGCTAGGTGTAAGACTATAAATAGTTCATGAGACTCTTGTTGTATCCCTGGCTACGTTCATTGTTCTAGCTGTTCAGCCAGTAAACATGTAAGTGTTTTTGGGGAACTGAGCATCGAGATAACTTTGCATATCATACATGATTACATAGTTCTTCTAAAACCATCAATCTCAAGGACAAACAAATTTGTTTATTGGTTTGGTTCATGGAAAAGTTGTAAATGGTAAAAAAAATTGCTTAAAACTTAGGTTTTTGTTTGTCTTGTTAGGCTTATATATGTAGATAAAACATTCAACACACTGCTTACCAAATATATTTTTTCATAATTATGAATATGAGACACATCACTGTGATGGACATGTGTTAATTATATTAAAGAATGTGACAGAGGGTCGTATGGTATTGGATGTAATGAAACATGTGGACACTGTCGTGATGTAAGCCAATGTTCCCATATCAATTGGACATGCTTAACTGGATGTAAAGCTGGTTTTAAAGGTTACGTATGTAAAACGGGTAAGGACAAAATACAGGTACAGGCAGAGGAACAACATCCTTCTATTTTTTTCTAATCACCTAGTTATTTTTTTCTTACATATAATAAAGGCTTGACAACATGTAACTGTTCCAATGACATACAGAGAAGTGCATTAATTTTAAGGTAGCATTATATACTGTAACATGAATTACATTTGTCATAAGTATTATAACATATTAAGTAAGCTCTTTTTAAAAAGAGAAGTAAATCTTTGTTCATATCTATAGGAATGATAATATGACAAAATTCAAAGTGAATTGAGAAAAAAGGTAATATAAAAAAATAATTAATGAACACATGACTTGTAAATAATCATGTTTCAACAGAATAA
Organism: Magallana gigas; assembly: GCF_963853765.1. NCBI lineage: Eukaryota > Metazoa > Mollusca > Bivalvia > Ostreida > Ostreidae > Magallana > Magallana gigas. Next base: position 39,199,983 of record NC_088853.1, on the reverse strand, counting down.
TCGTTTACATATGATCTTATTATAGGGAATCGGTTATTTTCGATCAAATTTGATTGTTTCTAAATCAAAACAAGTGCCATTGTTAAAGGATTTTTATAATTTGTTTAATTGTAAGTTATGATTTATTTTTACTCAAAAAAGAAACATAAAACAAAAGGAAACAAGCTGATGTCAACTTAATGTAAGAATTAGACTAAAAACGCATAAAAGTGACTTTTTGCAATTTAACGAGAAAAAAATGACGTTCACTAACGTTAATGTTTAGATTTGTTGTGGTTGTAAATGGTAGAAAAAAAAGCTAAAAATGTAGGATTTTGTTTGTTTTGTTTTGTTTTGCTTATATATGTAGATAAAACATTCAACACACTGCTTACCAAATATCGTTTTGTAATTATGAATATGAGACAAAGCATTGTGATCGACATGTGTTTATTATATTAAAGAATGTGACATAGAATCGTATGGTATTAGATGCAATGAAACATGTGGACACTGTCTTGATGTAAGCCAATGTTCCCATATCAATGGGACATGCTTAACTGGATGTGAAGCTGGTTTTAAAGGTGACGTATGTAAAACAGGTAAGGAAAAACTACAGGTACAGGTAGACGAACAAAATCCTTCTATTTTTTCCTAATCACCTAGTTATTTAATTTTTACATGTAATAAAGGCTTGACAACATGTAACTGTTGCAATGATATAGTATATGAGACACAGCATTGTAATGGACTTGTGTTAAATTTATTAAAGAATGTGACAGAGGGTCGTATGGTATTGGATGTAATGAAACATGTGGACACTGTCTTGATGTAAGCCAATGTTCCCATATCAATGGGACATGCTTAACTGGATGTGAAGCTGGTTTTAAAGGTTACGTATGTAAAACAGGTAAGGACAAAATACAGGTACAGGCAGAGAAACAAAATCTTTCTATTTTTTTCTAATCACCTAGTTAGTTATTTCTAACATGTAATAAAGGCTTGACAACATGTAACTGTTGCAATGACATACAGAGAAGTGCATTAATTTTAAGGTAGCATTATATACTGTAACATGAATTACATTTGCCATAAGTATTATAACATATTTAGTAAGCTCTTTTTAAACCAAAATAAACAGAGAAGTAAATTTTGATTCATATCCGTAGGAATGATAATATGACAATATTTAAAGTGAATTTAGAAAAATATTAATGAAAAAAAATAATCAATGAACACTTGACTTGTAAATAATCATGTGCCAATGAAATAATCGTTCACATATGATCTTGAGGCATCAGCGGCATCAGCTATTTTCTATATCAAACCAAGTGTCATTGTAAACGGTTTTTTATAATTTGTTAAACTGAAACCTATGATTTGTTTTTACTGAAGAAACAAAACCATAGAACATAAAGAAACAAAAGGAAACAAGTTGTGTGTCAACCTAATGTCAGTATTAAGCTAAAAACGCATAATAGTGTTTTTTTGCTATTGTATGAGAAAAAATGACGTTCAACAACGTTAATGTTTAGATTGATTTGTTATGGGTGTACGACAATACTGATGCAAGTCAATGCAATTATTGTTACTGCGTTAACCTGTGCTAGACAGCAACAGTTGTCTGGCATTCATTGTATCTATAATCGTTTTAGAATGCAATAGAGGATCTTATGGATATGAATGCAATGAGACATGCGGGCACTGTAAAAACAACAGCTACTGCTTTCCGATTAATGGTACTTGCTTAACTGGATGTGATGTTGGCTATGAGGGAGCGTTATGTAAAACACGTGAGTAGGCAGTTTTGAGGCATATAATTCAATAAGCGGAAGTGTTCTTTTATTGAAACATGTTTAAATCTTATAGTCAGTAAAAAAACAAATTGCAAAACTAAAGCAATATGAGCTGTATTTTTAAGAATTTTATTTTTGCTTCAAAAACCTGCTAGCCTGCTAAGTCTGCGTGTAACCTAAACTTTTATGATAAATAAGATTTGGAAAAATCATTATTTTTTGGTCACTAGAAAGATTTCTCTTCTAAGGAATATATAGCAGTTCAATTTTTGTACAGGACAACAATAATTCAATTGTTCTTCTATTAAGGCTTCCTGACGGCTGTTTCCCACAAAATAAGGCTAACAGAAATCTAAAAAGCATAATACTGTCTTTTCAGTAGAAAATAACATTTTCTTAAAAAAAAATAAAAAAAGCAATGAAAATTGCAGCTCATATTGCTGAAAAGCAAAATGATATATATTGTTGTGTCTGTCAAAATATATTTCATGAATGGAAATGCATATTTTAATTTCTGATTACGGTTTGAAACAAAGGTGCATACTAGACACAAGTGAGTAGAATAAAAAGTGATTACATCATAATAAATTCTTTGATTAAAGAAAAAAATAGTGCATGTATTATATGTCTTTCTTTAGTTTGAAATGACAAAATTTGATATTAGTAATATTAAAAAATAACGCAAAATTATATGTTATGTTTACTATTTTTCCAGGAGAATCTATATATCTAAACTTGATTAAACAAACAATTAAGTAGAACAGTGTTTTTTTTTTAGTCTTATTGCGTTAAAGTATACATGACTAATCCTTTGATCGAATTGCCAAATTATAAAGTTCAAGTGTATTTAAGACCTATACAATTAATTTGAAATCATGCCCCCCCCCCCCCCCCCCCCCCGCCGCCGCTTATTTGAAAGCATCAAGGTTAAGAAATAATGGGTTAACTCAAGATACCGCTCAAAGATGTTATGTTACATAAAAGTATTTCAAACGATAAATTTAATAAAATGACAGCGAATTTCTACGCGCGTTAATCAAGAAACCTAGCAAAAAACGAAGGCTTGAGAAAAAGTGAAATAACAAGGCAAGGTAAGTTTTTATTAAAATATTGCAATTTGTAGTGTTGCTTTTGGTAAACTGTAAGAACAATTAATCAGTGAAAAAATGTTATGCAGATTTGTTACAGCAGTCTATCCTGTCGTTGCCAGTCTAGCTAAAAAGTAAAAGGTGTATACTACCAACATCTAACACAGTTTTACAACTACAGACATTCTTAGATTAATTGTAAAATTTTAATCAAATATGTTTATGTTTCAGGATTTAAGTAATTTATGAATTTCACTGATTTATTCAATTAACTTTTACTCAGATGTTTATTTCAAATCTATTTACATTTAAATATTTAATTAAGATTTACTTTTATTATAATTTTGATATCATTTTGAAAAACTATTTATTTTGGTAAAAAAAAAGAAGTATTTTTAATAGTTTACACATGAAAGATAATTGAATTGCAGCCACAAACGGACTTTCAAAGACATGCAGTGAGTATGATGCACCATATGTTATATAAGTCATTGCGTCGCCTGTAATGTTATTTAAGCAAGTCAATGCATACTTTCAGTATTATCTATTTAATGTCAAGCTCTCAGAGCATAATATCAGATTTGTTTGTCGGTAAAAAATGTCTATGTTGAAATATTTTTTGTAGAGGATTGAAAGAGAATCATATATTTTGAAGATATGCTGCTAGGAAGTATTTTTCATTCTTTCTCAGAATTTATCTTTAATAAATAATAATCAAATATAAGTGCTAATTATTGCAATTGTATGTTCCACCAGTGCATACAAATTGAAAACCTTATTTGAAAGTAGACGCTACACGTGTATTCGGAATATAAAAAGAGCAGAAATAACGAACAGTAAGATGATAAGATAAAATACAGGTCTGTTTCACTACAGTGCATACAGTTGACATCAAAAACAATTTCTGAGTAAACCCACAGTAAACCTCTATTAAACCTCAAGTAAACCCCGACAAACCAAACTTTTCCAAAAACCATGCCCAAAGTAAAAAGTAAACCCCATAAGTAAACCCATAGTTTAGTTGGGGTTTACTCGGGTGATAAGTTGGGTCTGATCGGTACAGTATTTCCACTTATGAAAAAATAAAAATACTACATAGATCCACTAAGAACATGTAAGTAATAAAGTTTTTGTTTTCTATAAAGGACAGTTTTCCTTTTACTCTTATGTTTAACGTGCATACAGTAAGTAATTGCGGAAGTCACTTAATGATGCGATAGTTACAAAATTAAAAAAAAAACGCATAGACGAACTGTAAAAAAGGTGTCAGTGGTTAAGAGTACATAGTTAAATGTTTTTCATTATCTATTTTTCATCCTTGAGCATCGCAGCATGTATTGACTGTCAGAAAAAAATGAGGTAAAATAGCAGAGGAATCTTTCTCTTTTTGCAGTCAGAAAATGATAAGAAAGTACATTGAACATGGAAATGAAAAGTAAATAAATAAAATTGTCTTCACCTCACTAACCTTTTCATTGGTACCTTTCTTAACATTAAAAAGTAGTCCTGATATGTTATGAACTTACATGTAGCTATTTTTTTTTTCAACATCAACAGGAATATTTTTCATATTTATTTTTAATTAATGCAAGTAAATGTTAAACATTAATTGAAGTCTTTAGATGGATTAAGGTACAGTGCTGCTATCGTGAAAGTTGTCAAAACAATCCTATCATTTCCTACATCATGTATCCTGCTGTCTATCCTGCAAAAAAAAATGTATCCTATCTTATCCTATCCCATACCATCCATATTTAGGAGTAAGAAATAGATATAACGAAATTTAATAAAATGAATATTTATATTAAATCTTCCGATCTATCAACTAATGTAAAAGTCAAAACGTCTTATTAATACATAAACACGTAAATCCTTAGAACGAGGGAACTTATTAACCAGTGCATCGGTGATATTAAACCGTAAGCGGAATGTAATCAATTACTTCAACAAACAGGTTAGCGGTTAAAATGTTGTTTTTATAAGATGTTATGTATAATAATATTTTAAAAGGAGATTAAGGACCTGAAGCTATCGCTTTAACAAACATTTAAATAAATTCGGGAAGGCATTACTTTATGAATGAATTAAAATTAAGCATTTGCTGCGATACTATTTGAATGCATTGATAAAATATAAGTTCTTACACATTTGTATTCAACCTAATCCGATCTGTTCAGTTAATTATCTGGTCTTGTGATCGGACATCGAAGAAATGATCTGAAACGTGATATGTATACAAAACAACGCTCCTTCCTTGTTCAGATACATATTTACTTATACGAGGGTTGTTCGGAAATTATTGAGACATTTTCCCTTATTCTTTTAGTAAAAAAGATAAACCCTTGAAATTTCACCAAAACGTTAATCAGGATAGAGATTATCAATGTGAAAAGTTTCTTGTCCATTGCATGAATAGATCATTCCTGGTAAGCTGACCAACTTGCCTTCGTCCAGTGACCCGGCGCAACCGCAAACTTTTTGCAACGTCATTTTAACGCTTCTTATTGCTCCTGTGTTTTAAACACCTTAAAAACAAACGGAAATAAGAATTATTCTTTATTTCTCATCTTTTGTTTTCATTTCAACATGTTTTCATTTACATTTCCTCTCGTTCTTGTTATTTTTAGGGGATGAATCGAGTTATTTTTCCCGAAAGTCTAATTACTGTGAATGTCTCCTTCTGTCATTTTTTTTAAATATATATTTTAGAACTGTTTACAACAGTTAGTGTGTCAAAAGTACTTGATAATTAATCCCTTTGGCCTAATTCTAGTTAAACAATTGGTGAAAAAATACGATGAACTGAAGCTTAATACCTTGTCTTGTCATCGTATAGTTTTTTAAGCAATTGATTGGCCTTTAAAGGTCTTCTTCTGAGATTTCCAATGGTTTGACGGTTTTCAATGCGCCGCCTTGACGTCAAAATTCAATGTAAAGTCGTTGTCAGATTTCTATTGCTTGGTAAATATATGTGTACCATATCCGTATTTCAACTCGAACATCAGTGAAACTTAATCAAAAGTTAGTTGCAAAGAATAGCAAAATGAACATATTTAAGTTGATTTCTTTTATCATTTACTGTAATTCTACAGACACTTATAAAGTAGATGTTTAAGTTGATAAATCTCCGAGTTCATGGCTGCGCCGGGTACCCCGACCACCGATTTGTTTATATAACGTTGTAAACAAAATATTGAATATTCTTTAAATGTTACTTTGTTTTATTATTTGTTGGTGTTTCTTCGGTGTTTATGCCAATTTTCACCAAAATTCGTCAATTAGAAAAGAAAATATTTGAGTTGTCTCAATAATTTCCGAACAACCCTCGTATGTCAGTTGCTCATAGACTGACCATTTTGTTATTTTAACTATTGAAGTCTTTAAATAATGGAATAAAACTTTATTTACGCTGCATTGTGCATTTAAAATTTTACATTAACTCTATACTTGCGCTGTTTCCGGATTGAAACAAAATTGTAGCGCCCATCAAATTTCTGTACCGCATTGTAAACATAAAACATTTTTATTGTTTTTTTTAAGTTTTACATTGTTTAAAAAATAAAATTGATGTTTAAAATGTATTTTTAATTCATTTTTGTTTCGCGAAACTACTACTCTGAAATTTATACTCAAATCTGATTGGCTACTGGTTGCAATATAGTATAGGATAGAGTTTGACTTTATATTTCTATCCTGTATCCTGCATCCTGTTAATATCCTATCCGTGTCATCTTTCACGATAGGAACACTGTAACAAACTTAAAATGTATCAGATAAGCGCAAAAATCATATTAAAAATAAGTGGCAAAACTCTGGCTTTATACCTATAAGGAATAATACTCTGAAGAGTTTCTATCGCTCACATTATCACCCTATTATAATCGTACTTAGTCACTTTTGGTCATAGTTTATATTTGTGTGGAGGTATTTTTAAACGCTTCAATTTCTTTATCATTGTTTGATTAATAAAAATTATATTTTCTTGCGCGGATCAATACTATAGTAATGGGGTATTTTTACAATTGGGGAAGGTTTATTTGAGTTTCTCGGGGAAGAGGGGATCTGGGGGCACATTGTTAATTTTATAATAGAAATTTAAAGAAAGTTTATTTTTGCAGGGGTTTGGGTTGGGTTGTGCACCTAATTGTTACATACTTAAAAAAAACTGCTGCATGACATCCAATTGCTTTAATATTCTATATATAACTGTTATATGTACTTTAATATGATAATGATTTTTTATTTGCAGGTTAATCATCTACAAAGTACCAAAGTTAACAAGTGATGGGTATCCTATTAAAACAAGCGGAACCGAGTTTGTCTACCTGGATACTGCTTTGCCATTGTTTTACTTCTCACAAAAAGATATCACAACAACTATCGAAAACCCTTTATATGAGACGCTGAAGGCACTATACGATCAGGTTATTTAAACAATGAAATGCCCCTTTTTTGGTGATTATTGCTACCTTCATAATCTGCATGGATCATCAATGAAAGAATTTTAATTGTTTATATTTACATTTTCATTTAACAAATTTTTAAATTGTTGTAACAAAGTAAGTAAAATTTATAAAATAATTGTTAATATACATCAGTACATTAGTTAAAAGAAACAGCCTAATCGTTCCCAATGAAAATTTGAGTCTCACACCATCATTATTGTTTCGTGCAGTCTGTGATTTTTCTTAGTTCGCTAAAAGATTCGACCAATTAATAAACGGTGCCTTTAGATTTAGTCCTCTTAGTAAATGTTTACTTAATTAAGACAATAAAGGCATGTACACATTTAACATGGAGTTATCCCACATTAATCCTTTTTTTAATTGCATTTTTTGAATTGAAAAATACATTTCATTTAAAATATTATCTTAAACTAACAACCTAATATAGAACATTTGTATCGTTCATTTACATTTCTTCAATTGCTTGCATGGAAAATTGTACTTTGATTTTTTGACTGTGACCAATTTATTATGAAATACATGTATTGACGATAAGTACCTGGTGTGTATTTGTGTTATATTCAGTCTCCAGATATCGTAACTTATGCAATGTATAATGACCAACCACCACCCACAGTTAAAGCTGCAGATGGTAGACACGCCCACCCCAAAGGTTCGGAATTTAAATCATTGATGTTATTTTTCTTTTCAATATACTAGACTTTGACCCGTGCGTACACGCATGGACAATGCAATAAAACTTTATTTACGCTGCATTGTGTATTTAAAAATTTTACATTAACTCTATACTTGCGCTGTTTCCGAATTGAAAAATAATTGTAGCGCCCATAAGATTTCTTTACCGCATTGTAAACATAAAACATATTTATTGTTTTTTAAAGTTTACATTGTTTTTAAACAAACTTTATGTTTAAAATGTATTTTTTAATTCATTTTTGTTTCGCGAAACTACTACTCTGAAATGTATACTCGAATATGATTGGCTACAGGTTGCAATATAGTATAGGATAGAGTTTGGTTTTTATATTTATATCCTGCATCCTGTATCCTATCCTATCCTTGTCAACTTTCAGGATAGCAGCACTGTAACAAACTTAAAATGTATAAGATAAGCGCAGTAAATCATATTAAAAATAAGTTGCAAACCTATAATGCATAATACTATGAAGAGTTTCTACCGCTCAACTTATCACCCTAATATCATCGTACTTAGTCACTTTTGGTCATAGTTTATATTTGTGTGGAGGTATTTTTAAACGCTTTTTAAAATTTCTTTTTCATTGTTTGATTAATAAAAATTATATTTCAATGCGCGGATCAATACTATAGTAATGGGGTATTTTGACAATTTGGGAAGGTGACACTTATTTGAGTTTCTCGGGGAAGAGGGGATTTGGGGGCATATTGTTAATTTTATAATAGAAATTTAAAGAAAGTTTATTTTTGCAGGGCTTTGGGTTGGGTTGTGCACTTAATTGTTACATATTTACCCCCCCCCCCTAGCTGCATGACATCTGATCAAACGCAATCTATTGCTTTAATATTCTATATATAACTGCTATATGTAATGTAATATGATAATGATTTTTTATTTGCAGGTTCATCATCTACAAAGTACCAAAGTTAACAAGTGATGGGTATTCTATTAAAACAGGCAGAACTGAGTTTTTCTACATGGAGACTGCTTCGCCATCGTTTTCCTACATACAAAAAGATATCACAAAAACCACCGAAAACCCTTTATATGAGACGCTGAAGGCACTATACGATCAGGTTATTTAAACAATAAAATGTCTTTTTTTTGGGTGATTATTGCTACTTTCATAACCTGCATGGATCATCAATGAAAGAATTTTAATTGTTTATATTTACATTTTCATTTAAGGAAGGAGTCTTTTATGGTTTTCGACTTGTCAAACGTAAAATTTATTAATTGCTCATTAAATCAAGATGAAAGGAAAAATAATAGAGTATTTTTCTTTCTTTTTTTATTATCGATCAACTTGGCATAGAAAAAGTAATCAAAGTTTAAAATCTAACAAGGGCTATATTTTTGGCGTAATATTGGCGTAGGAAAATATCACATATTGCGCAATTCAGAATTGCTGCAGATTAATGAGTCTGGTTTAGCATTTTAAAAGTAATAACATTAATGTTGGATTTTTTCACTAATGTAAACTAATGATATGATTCTTGGGTTTCAGAATATGTGTTTAAAATATGATTTGCCTATCAAACTACATTTTTATAGGCTTTTTAAAGTGCCCTTCTATACCCTGATTTTTGTGAAAAAATCACTAAAATCAGTTTTTCTCTCTTATTAAATGGTCAATATATAAGCTTTTCTGTCAATTTATATCTTTTTTTAAAGTCTTTATTATACATAAAAATCATAAATATTTTATTATTGGAAGCATGAAAAAATAATAAAAATTCCTTCAAAATTTAAGAAAATTAGAGGAAATGCGGGCTAAGCAATATCAGTTTTAGTATAAATAGTTATTCCAATTTAGTAGTATAAGCTGATAGACATTCTAATATTCTTTCATTTCATTGAAGAATATAATCTTCATATCTTAAATAAATGACTACAGAACTACAAAGAGATACACTTGTTTTCATCCTTTACGTTGAGGAAAAAGGTAGTGACCTTGACCTGCTCTTATGCAAAGACACAGAGGTCAAATTTGATAAAACTGATAGAATCATTTTGTAATATGATCCGTTTGACTCTGTCAAAGTTTCATGAATTTCTTATTATAAGAAGTATGTTTGATAACGAGACGACTCCTTCCTTAACAAATTTTTAAATTGTTGTAAAAAAGTAAGTACAATTTATAAAATAATTGTTAATATACATCAGTGCATTAGTTAAAAGAAACAGCCTAATCGGTCCCTATGAAAATTTGAGTCTCACACCATCATTAGTGTTCCGTGCAGTCTGTGATTTTCGCTAAAAGATTCGACCAATTGATAAACGGTGCCTTTAGATTTAGTCCTCTTAGTAACTGTTTACCTAATTAAGACAACAAAGGCATGTACACATTTAACACGGAAAGTTTCTTAAAATGTGTATCTTAATTATTTTATTCTAGATTGCCTTTTTGCAGGATAGTCTTTCAGAGTTATCCCACATGGATCCTATTTAATCGTTTTTTTATTTGCATTTTTTTAATGGAAAAATACACTTCGATTAAAAATAATATATAAACTAACAATTAAATATAGATCACTTGTATCGCTCACTTGGATTTCTTCAATGCATGAGTAGGAAATTTAACTTTGATTTTTTTACTGTGACCAATATATCATGAAATATTGATGATAAGTACCTGACGTGTATTTGTGTTATATTCAGTCTCCAGATATCGTAACGTATGCAATGTATTATGACCAACCACCACCCACAGTTAAAGCTGCAGATGGTAGACACGCCCACTCCAAAGGTTTGGAATTTAAATCATTTATGTTATTTTTCCTTTTAATATACTACATGTAGACTTTGACCCGTGCGTACACGGGTGGACACTGCATGTATTTTGGAAATTTATGAAATTTTTCATCGACACACCGTATTGTTGACATTTACAGAACCAAGCTTTAAACCTACAACAATTTTATTATTTTCACTACCCTGTGCTTAGTTAGAAAAATATAATTGTGTCTCGGAACACGCCTTCACCACATTTCAAGTGCCTACCATATACCCGTAATGTAGCAAAAATTGCAGAACAGCTCCGAAACGATTTTGGAGAAAATTATGAAGCTGCATTGCAAATTACTGTCAAATTATTTATAACAAACCATTTTGAGGCTGTAAATACCTTTCATCTAAAAAAAAATAATTCCGGACGGACACAGAGGAAAGTTATAGTTCCATCCGGTGAAAACCGGTAGGGGACTAATAACAATTTAAAAGTATTTGTATTATCGTTTCTGAGTTTATCTATGCAAATGGGATTTTGTTGAAACATAAACTAAAAAGCCTCACTTGATTTAGTGTGAATGTAATGCGCATGCGCAGGATTGTAAAATTTAAAAAAAATTCAGATGATTTCCGGAATTTTTGGAGCAATTTTCGTTGATTATTTATTAGCAAAGCTTGATTGAACCAAACATAAAACAAATTGGTAATCTTCATGTACCAATGATGATAAAAATATATAAAACAAAATATAGTACTCCTCCGATTTATCGATATAAAAGGCCAAAAAAAAAAAATATTATTGTTTTAATATAGTAGTATAGATATAATTACTTCAGTAACTGGATTTTTATACTTTATTATCTTATGCAAACTGATGGGTTATCAAAGTATAATGTATCAAATGTGAAAAAAACCCAATGATAAACGTTATTCATTTAATAACTTGATGGTAATGCTCAAAGATACATTTATACATCTAGTTTCGGATGTGTAGTGGATACTTTGAAGATTTTAAATAGAGCACACGATCAGAAAAATCGTTTTTGAAAATAGATCAATTCCAATACAATTAGGACAAAATATATTTCTGGAAAACATCTACTAGTTTAATATGACATATTATTCTTCTGATCCTACCTTTATTTTTTAGAGCTCCGCGTTCTCTCTGCCACTGTTTTGTATTTTTCCTTCGGACTTTCGTTTTGAACACTGTTCGTTATCACCACCTGCCACTGCTAAAAGAATTTAAAAAATTGAAAATTTATCGATATTGTTTCTGTAATTGTGTTAACAGTCTACAAGTTTTATGATTTTTCAGGTGTTTTGGCGTTTGACAATACTAAGGGATTTTGGATTGTCTCAAGTGTACCGAGGTTTCCATCTCCCGTTGCGAAAGGTTTCATATTTTCGGATTCGCAAACAAAATTTGGACAAAGTATACTCTGTGTCACTGTTGCAAAAACAGTTGAGAATATTTTGAGTACGTTGACAAAATTTTAACTTTCATTTGATGGTGGTTTTAATTTTTTATTAAGTTTACTTAAATACTTACATGTATTTGTATTATATTTTTATTGCAGAAACCGTTCGGAACGCGAATCCTTATATTTATGACAAGAAAAACTTTGATATAAAAATCAGTAACCCAATGAATTCCGTACACATTCCAATCAAAACTTTTGGAAATGTTCAATTGGAAATACTTGCTAAGTCAGCTTCGTTTGGACAAGGTAACATCCTACATATAAACACACAGTATTTTATTCAATATTGATTCACATCACATGTATTTGATTTAGTACATGTACTTTATTCCTTGCAGATATTTATGACGAATTGATTTCTCCGAAGTTGGCAGACCATTTATTGGTTCGAACATGGAGACCTAAGCTTTCAGACACTGCTTTTGTAATATTTTATACGTATACATATATAACTTTTATATACATATATAACTTTAGGAGAGTTTAAATGTTTTGGCCATTCATATAATTTCTTCATCTCCTTGAAAAGTATCTATCAAAGTAACCTAACACCAGAGTAAACCCAAACGCAACCCTAGGTTTACTTTCTGGGTTTACTACGGGTTGGCATTTTGAGAATTTGGGTCCACTTGGCGTTTAATTTTAAAAATGGATTTATTCGGGGTTTACTTTGGGTTTACTCGAGAATTGCTTTTGGGGTCAACTGTACGCACTGATGTGTGAAGCAGACCTGTGTTTTATCTAACCATTTTGCTTCCTGTAATTCCTGTCCCTTGTATATTCCGAATACATATGATATGTCTGCTTTCGGGGGTATACTTCTGATCGGGCTTTATTTTCTGTGTCCACTCTGAGTTTACTTTGGGTTTACTCGGGGTCCACTCTAGTAAACCCGGAGTTAACCTAAAGTAGACCCAGAAAGTTTACCCATGGTTTAGTTGTTGGTCACTTTCTGTTAAGTTGATTTTTTAATGGAATACATTGTTGTAACATCACATTGATTATTACGCTTAAAAAATACCTTAAGTTTAAGTTTCTACTTTAATGAAAAACTCAACTTTATGTCAAAAGCACGAACTTTCTTATTAGCATCTGCCTTTGTTTCGTTTTATATTTAGGTATCAAACGTCATCAATGCTTGTTTTTCCAATACAATTGAGTTCCACCATGGGATAGATCACTCTAAGTGGGCGGTAACTAAAAACAAACATTTGATTTGTATTGGTGATATAAATAGACAGGTACGTTCATAAACTGTTCAAGAACTATGTATCATATGTAAATAATCATTGCAGAAAATAAATGTTATAGTTAAGGAAAATTCCCCAGATCAACAATGTCTAATGATCTTAAGTTTATGAACATTTGGGTTTTATGTTGATTGATGGTTTATTTGTCATTTATGAATTTATGTTGTGGGTAGAACCATATAGTAAATGTATATTGATCTGCAGTGTATGTAATAACTTTTTACATTTTATCCAACGTGTTTATCATAATTACGGTATTGCCTTTATACATTTATTTAATTTATTTTATTTTTCAAAATAAAGATACAATACCCTGATTTTTTTTTTATTAAAAATGTTATTCCATTGTTTACTTTTTTACATACTAATTTGAATCATGTCCATGAACAATCAACATAGATAAACAATGTGATGGACTATATACTACAACATGTATTTGTAAAAAGAATGATTAAGTTTGCAACTATATTATCTGATGCAATGCCAACTTGAATCAATTCTCATTTTATTGACGGAAAACTCAAGCAAAGAGAGGCGGATTGTCACTTTGTCTGACGAATGCAGACGAGTCAAAGTAATTTCGAGAACTTCACAATCGATGTGCAGCCAACAATAAAAATGTACCGCCCAAGGGAATCTGTCCGAACCCAAAGAGGGCAAAAATTTCACTATAGAACCGCTTTGACTTTTATTCATCCAACGGAATACTCAATTGTTTGTTAAAAACTACATGTATGTCTAATAAGCTTACAGCTAAACAAGTGAAATTAAGCACTTATTGACTTTTATAACAATGTTGAAAAATTAACATGTATGCTTAGCATAATGACTATTTTTTCTGTTTGTATAAAATACAAAATATAGGAGGTAAATTTTCCAAAAATATTTTTTATAAAGAAATACAATACACTTAATTAAAACCAAAATGAATGATCGGAATGTAATATCATTGGTAAGCTCTGTTTATGTTTTAAATACAAAATCATTGCGCAATATTCAATAAACTATATATAACACTGTTTTGTTGATTTTTAAAATAGCAAGGCAAGAGTAGGCTTTACTTTTAGTAGGCAAATGGGACTTCCGAAAAATATTTTTACTCATGTGTGAAGAAAAACCTGATTTGAAACATTATATATGTAACTGTATTTTGAATGTGTTTTTTTGAGGCTGACGGATAAGCGTAACGTTTTAAGTAATCTACGTGTAATCAAAGATTCAAATGAGGTTTTCATTCTAAATAACGTAGTGCAAATCGAGCGCAGTGCATGCGCATATATTAGAATTTGCAAATTGCCCCATATGGACGCAACTATGAGCGGTCAACCGAAGCCGATAGGAATGAAAGATTAAAAATGGCGAAATTAACCCGACATATTTCTAATTTTTAAAATCGAACAACTCCCTAGAACTTAATTATAAGAGACAAGTAGTTTTTACCCACCGTGGCTGATGCCACCTTGACACCACCTGCTGGATGCACCGTGGAGTTATGAACAAAGCATAAATGTCGCAGTTGTCATATAAAAGTTTCATACTTTGCATATTTATATTTGGCGCGCATTGCCAATGGAACGTGTATGAGAGATGAATGAGTGAACGTATGAATGAGTTTTGGGTTAGTCACGTGAGGATTTTGTTTACAGGAGTATGTTGACCACGTGTTTATTCTTTACTACTATACTACAGCTGACCAATAGAAGTTTACGACTGAATTCATTAATATGCATGACTTTACTAACTCACTATAAATAGCAAAAATCCCGCCAATTCCCCAACCCCACGACTTTTACCTTCATGGTAGACACAGTGAAGTGTATCTTTACCTTACCTGTACAAGATATTTCATATATTTTGTTAACTCATAGATCTGGATACCTGGTAAGCTTCCGTTTACCTTGTAATTGAAATATATTAATTGTAAATTACTTTTAATTCATTTTATTCAAATATTCTAAATTACCGCGCGATGTTGCGTATGAATTGTGAGTGTGAGTGTGTTTGTACTTATAGGTTTTATTTGATAATATACAATCCTCGAAATAAAGAACCAGTGAATACATGTAGCTGAAATCAGTACCAGCGTTATTTATTCATACAAGACCCTGCGACAATGGCGCCCACGTTAATTTTGAGGAACCAGTACCCATATTTACTAAAGTTCGTAGACGTAGACGTAGACGTAGAAGTTACGAATGACGTAAGATTGAAGTTACGAATACGTAAAATGAAATTTACTAAGCTACTCTTAGACGTAGACGTAGGTTACGAATTCTTATGTGTACGATTTATTCGTACGCATGCGCAATAATTAGTTTCACTTCATAGAAGTGCGCGAATTTTTTTGTTTATCGTCTGCCGGTTTAAAACTAAAGAAAGATGGACGCGAAGAAGCAGAGAAAGGCAAATTTTAGCGATGTGGAGGTGGAGGTATTAGTGGACGCGGTGGGAACTAGCTACAAGGTTTTGTATGGAAAGTTCTCACCGTGTCTGACTAACAACATGAAGACAATGGCATGGGAGTCGGTGACAGAGAAGTAGGTCGATTTTATAATCGGAGATCATGAAGATAATCACTATCTAGATCAAAAATACCATTTTACTGTTTATGTAGTAATGTGTTAGTCCATCATTTATGGATTTTTCATTAATAATTATTTATCATTGAGTGTTTTATGGATTTGTGCATTGCGGATTCTTGAATTTAACAGTTATTGTAATCACAATTCAGAATATCAGCTGACAATAAACACATATACAGAACACATTGTATTTCTGAATAATTATAGGTTTCATAGAAAGAAAATGACAGTGGTCACACACATATTACATTATAATTATGAAATCATGAAGTTCATATGTTTAGATCAGCTGTAGATATTTCTAATTTGCAAGCCTATTGTAAGTGGCTAAAAATTGGTAGACTATTTACATGCATTTGTGTTGTGAATTGGGGAAAGTAGCTCTTCAGTCTTCAGTTAGAAATGTTCCTCTTCACAAGTAGGCCTATTGGTCAGAATAAAAGCAGGTAGACAGGTAGAGATTGATGGCTATCCTTACTCTCTGATTATTGTTAATTTTTCGAGTTTAGAAATTTCAATTGATACTTATTACCATGATACTTTAACACCTTCTAATCTAAATACTTGTACAAGTACACTGAGTGTTTGTGCTCTTTTCAAATGCAATTGTGCACATATGTAGAGTAAACGCCGTAAGTCTGCAGTGCACAAGAGGGGTAGTGGAAGTAAAAAAAAAGTGGCAAGACATGCAGTCTGCCGTCAAGAAGAAGGAAGCTCAACGGAGGAAAAACTTGACGCAAACTGGAGGAGGGCCTTCACAGCTCCCCATGTTGAAGCCTTGGGAGGAGAAAGTTTGTTGAACATGCCATTATTCTATTTCAATCTTTACAGTGTTAAAAGGCAATTCAAACCTTCAAGAAGTATTTCATACTGTTGTATTCATATGTTAATTTGTTACAAGTGATCCTTACAAGGATATTAAGGTAGGTCCGTAACAATGAAATGATAAACTTCAAGTTGAAGATATCCATGGTGTAACATACAAAGACAAGCTGTTATTGTGTCAATTTGTGTGTACTGGTCCATTGATTTAGCAATTACAAAAGCCCAAATGGTATTGTTTTGGGGGTATAATTGACAATATGATATAAAATTAATATTTAGCTACATGCTAAGGTTCTGTCATTTAGTGAATGAATGCTTGAAATTTGTAAATGTCCGAGAAGACAGATCATTGTGGGTAAGTATGAACTAACCAGTATTGATGCTTCACTGACAATCTCACTGACAATCTCTCGTGAACATATGTTGTTCTGTGTAAGTCCTTGTCTGTCCTTTTATGTACCCTAAATGTATATAACTGTCTTAGGAGATAATGGGTTCAAATCCCATCACTACTGCACATGTTTTCAAGTAGTGTTTTAAGGTAGGTCTCCAAGTTCTAGTATCAACTAATATAACTGTTATGTTATGTTATGTTTGCATGCTGTTTTATTTCTCCCTTGTTTTGTCTCCAACATCAATCCAATTTAAATCTAAATGATATTGTTTATAAAATTGTTATTAATTATGAATCATTTGCTTTACAAAAAAATGAAGATGAAATGAAAATGATTTTTTTTCAAATGCTTCTGACAGGATGCTTTATTTATAACTCCTTTTTCTTTATGGAATGAATTGTAAATTGTCAGACTATAGTAAGGAAATATGTACTTTCAACTCCATGAAAATTTTAGATATTGCAGTTGATTCCTCAGTCAGCCATATCTGGAATTGAGGATGGGGTGGACACCAGTGAAGTCAGGTCTTCCCTTCAGATGTCCCAAAAACCAAGTTGCCTTGAGATACAGCCATTTATTGTCACTGAGGGTAAGGTTATAAGTTGCCATGATACTTCACTATCATTGATCATGTTGGTTTATCACTATGAATAGTTACAGTAGTTATACCCCCACATATGAAGTTTTAGGAAGGGGGGTCTTTTTGGAAGCATTCTGTTCATCTCTTTGTCTGTCTGTCTGTTCTACATGATCAGTCTTCTAAGATATGGAGTTGCATTATTATACCTTAGTGATTAATAATGAAGGAGAAAAACAACTTATTACTTCTGTCAAGACTTAGATTATTCAAGGTTTTATCCATCAAAGAGCTTTGCATGGCTATGTTCATTAACTGCAAAGGTTGGGTTTATTGTCTTTTTTTCTGCATTGTAAATTAAAAAAAAATATCATTAATGTTACCAAGAGGCTTCTGGTTAAAAGTATGACTAAATAAATAAATAAAGAACAACATTTGTTTTAGTTCCAGTTGAAGAACTTGAAAATCTAGACACTAATAGTGATGTGCCAGTCGTCTCTCAATCTGAAGGTTAGTATATATCCTATGTTTAGTATTCTTTAAACAATTCAACATTTTGAAATACTGGTATTAAACTGAAATTGGTCATTCTGCCCAAGAAAAGTGCAAAATTTATCAAAATGCTTATAATTGTTAGTTTAAGCAAATATAATTATCAATCTGATTAAAATCAGATCTGCGATCCGCTCCAACAAATTCAATGTCGCTACACAAAGATCTTTTGGGTGGCAACATCGAATTAGTCGGAGAGGATCGCAGATCTGATTTTAATCAGATTGATATAATTATACACACTGCAAATATGATTATATTTCCTTGCAAACAAAGATTGGGGGGGGGGGGGGTTAAATAGGAATCTCCTTGTCCGTCTGTCTTTCCCTGTGTTCCCGGTCTGTGTTATCATGTCAATGATTGCATGTATTGCACACACATGATGGTTGCAATATTGAAAATGTAAGATCATCATTATGTTAATGATTCTGATGGATTTGCCATTCTCAAATGTTAATATAAGTAATATACAGCAATGTGAAAAATCATCAATGAACTTTTCTCAGTGCTGTTTATTTCTTAATTTACTTGAATTATGATATTTTCTTAACGGGGTGTATCATTTGTAAACTTGCAAGCTCAAGGTACCTCTTGCTAGTTTTCTTTAAAATTTCCTTTAACTTCACAGAAGAATCTTCTTTGTCAGAACCGTCTACTTCTAAAGGTATGAAAACAAGAAAAACACAAAACAGAAACACAATTCTATTTTGCCTTACATATGTGAAAAGCTTTTTCCTAATTAAAAATAAAAAATTTCTAGTTTATATTAAGATTTTAAAAAGATAAAAAAAAAATGTTCTGGCATTACTCTATATCGAGATAAGATTTATTTTCCGTTTATAAGGAAAACGGAAAGCTCAAACATTTAATGAGTACAGCTACGGATCTCGGCGCCTCATTGAAATTGAGGAGGAGAAGCTTTCAATCAAAAAGCAGAGACTGGAAATTGAAAAAGAGAGGCTCGAGATTTTGAAGAACTTTTATGCTTTGTTTTCTTCTTCAAATGTTCAATCTGTTTGTAATCTTTTGTCTGAGTTTTAATTAATAATTTCATTTATACTTGCTTGAAACTTCCACCCTCTGTGAGACCAATGTTTTTTATACCTCCGCTCCAAAGGAGAAGGGGTTATACTGTTTTACCCTTGTGTGTCTGTCTGTCTCATGACTGTCCTTTTGTTCATCTGTCTGTCAGTAACGGTAATTTCTGTCACAGTTTTTCAGCAACTATTCATCACAGATGCTTGAAATTTTAACACACTATTTGTTTAGGCATGCCAGAAGTTAGGATTTATTTTTGTACCAATCAGCTTTCTGTCAACTTTGCTCATTTTGCATATTCACATCAGAGCGGGGTATTACTAGTGAACATTAAGCTCACAGATATCTTGTTCTGCCTTTTCTGACCATTATTACAATTACAATTACTTGTATGGAAGCAGCATTTTTAATTTGCTGGTTATATTAAATTTTATTATAATTATCCACCATATGGACTAGAATATTTTTGTTTATATTTTAAAGAATGTGAAAACATTAAGTACATGAATGAATTGTCTTGGAAAATGGACTTAATCATTTTTAAATTTATCAAATAACAAATAAACACATGCTAAATTTCAAGGGACTCAATATATTTCATAAATGTATTTTAAGAGTACCATCTCAAGACAACTTTAACAATAATACATGCATATAAAATGTAAATTAAACAGTACAGTAAGTCATACTCTGGCATTATCTTGATGTGTTGAACAGTATTAATTTTTTGATTTAAAAAAAAAATTGAAAATGACACTGTGGATTAACAAAAAAATGTTTCTTTGTATGTGTTCCAGTTAGATGGAGAATTCAAAAATGGAATATTACAATTCTACAGTAAGATGGCAGCTTTAAATGATATCTCTCTATAAAAATATCAAATAAAACAAATCTAAAACAATAACCAAATCGTTTACCATAATTGAGTTGACAATGTAGAACATGATTTTTTAGATAACAAATTGGAAAACATCAATCTTAGAACACATTTAACATACTAACTTTTGTACAATTCAAAGATAATGACCTGTAAGCAGAAAAAAAATTATCACTTATTTGAATAATTAAAATATCAGTCTACATTTAACAGGGTGTTGCACATTACTTATCAAAAAATAATTTAATTCTGGTTGTAACACGCTTTCTGATTGGCTAAAAAATTATTTCATATCGTATAAAGAATGTTGCCTACGTCATAATTAGACTAACGTCAAAAACGTATCAATACGCCTGACGTTACGTTTGAATTTTGTACATTTTTACGTCATTTTAAAGGTCAAATGACCGTTTTTATCTACAATACAGAGTGAAAAAATTAAATTATAAGCAATGAATTCAATATTTATTAGTTTTATACGATATAAAATGGTTTGAAACAGTTTACGCTTTTTTATAAACCGCTTCGCGGTTTATAAAGCGTAAACTGCCCCAAACCATTTTATATCGTATAAAACAAATAAATATTGAATTCATTCCCTAATTACTGACTATTGGACAGGCAAATATATCAAATAGACAGACAATTCCACTAAAAAATTAAAATCTTCTAACAATGATGTTTCTGGTGTTAACTGCGTTTGCATTGACAATAGTTTCAGCATTGAAAGTGTCATTATCAGAGAAGATGGGTACTTGTCCCATTGCTGGTGCTGGAATGCGGTCTTCGATGGCCCTGTTGTGGAGGCGGCAGCAACATTCGATGATCCTCACACATTTTGAAGGGGTGTAGGCCAAAGCTACTCCTGTTTTGTGCAGACATCTGTAACAGAATATTGATGTTATGATTAACATGGATATGAATTATGATCCGTCACCTAGTCATGCGTTTGTTGGAAAGTATAAATTTATGCATTGTCAAGTCCCAAACATTATTTTGTATTTTTTCAAAGAATTTTGCATGTTTTTGCAACTATTTGTATGGCCCATTTGTAAATGGGTTAGTGATGTTTTCAAAATAATTTTGTAAAAAAAATGAATTTGAAATAATTTTATGATTTGGGTGTTCTGTATCTAATTCTCCCTTTTCTGTATTGTAAGCTCATCATCATCGGATGGGGGAGCGATGTTGTCCCATTAGAAGTGCAGTCTCGGGAAAAAGTTAAATTAAAGAATTAAAGAGAAGATAAAAGAGAAGTGTTACCCAGGTAAGAAAATTTGCTTATATGCTTTATGTTTGGAGTCTGTTCTGCAAGTCTAATATTTGAATGAAATCTATTTTTTTATACTTGCCGAAATCTGGACTTAAGGACACCAAAAGCCCTCTCAACGCAGTTTCTTGTCTTAATGTGACTGGCATTGTATTTCTCCTGCTGTCCTGCTTGGGGCGTGAGGAAAGGAGTCATTAACCATGGACGAAGGGGGTAGCCACTGTCCCCTAAAAGCCACCCTCCACCTGGCAGCTGGTCCATTATCTCGGGAATGCACGAGTTTGCAAGTATGTATGCATCATGTGTGGCACCCCCATACTTGCAAACGATGTTTGTAAATCTGAAATGAGATGTTGGTATATAAATGCAGTCATAAGGAAACAATTAAAAAAATGTTGATAGTTTTATAGACCCAACATAGTAATTTCACTGATTGTCCACTTAAAAATACTATTTTTTATTTACCTCAGGTCAGCCGTCACGATTCCCTGCATATTTATGGCATGAAATCCTTTCCTGCACACAAAAACATGCTCATCGTCTCCAGTCATTCCCATGATTGGAATCAGAGTTCCATCAATGGCACCAACTACGTTGGGGAAGTTTGCCACCCTCAAAAATTCCTCCTTTGTCCGAAGAATTTCCTCTTGCCCCATCGGAAAAATGATGTTGTCAAGGCTGGCATTCAGGGCATCAACGACTCCCATAAACATTCTGCTGAACGAGGGTTGAGAAATACCATGTATGTCAGCAGCCTCAGACTGAAAGTCTCCTTTGGACAGAACTCGAAGAGTTGCCAACACCTGTAAAAATTAATTCTCGTGTGTTAATGTTATTGCTTATTCAAATTTAAATTAAAGTTTCAATGAATATAGATACATGTTTTTGAATTTTCTTTGGTACAGAATGTCTACAATAGAATAGTTGTTTGGACAATTAATGATTACCGGGTTATTGGAGGGGGTGGGGGGGAGACAATTTTTATCAAAGGAATATATAGAGAAATATCTTTAAATCTTTTTCTTAAAAAACATTTGCCTAGAAAAGCTGTAAATTTTGTGAAAGAATACTAGATAGTGTAGATTCAAATTTGTTAAAATCACAATCTTTAGGAGTAGTGTGGGGCCACAAAGGGGATTCAGTTGTACAAAAGAAAACAATTTAATTATTCACAAAAACTGAAATGTTATTATATATGCTTTTACCTGTTTATATAGCATTTTTATATATTGCTGATTCTTTAAATTTGTTTAAACTTTGGCCCCTGGATGATTATTGGGCCTCACAAAGGTTCAGAATTTGATGTACATGTATGCTGAATGTGACACGACTATAAAATCGTGTTAGAAAAGGGACTTGATTATACCGGTAAATATAAGAATATCCAAAGGGAAACAGATTTTTTTGTATAGAATCTACATGTATTATACCACAGTGTCCAGATATTTTGTATTGTGACTCAATGAAACCAATTTTATCCTGCCTAGTGCTGCTCAGGTGAGCGATGTGGCCCATGGGCCTCTTGTACTGTAAATTTCTATACCCCGTGTATTAATAATGAGGACACAAAGGAATAACAATTATCAAATGTCCTGAATTTTGCATTGTTGTTCAAATAACAAACATCTTATTATTATAAATTAATTTTCTGTGTGTTTATAAATGAAAGAATTATACGTGTAGGTGGAATTTCATGGTCATTTGTATGCAGTCACATATGCTCAGGTTGGACTGAATATACCTGTTAAATTTAATTACACAACATTGTCCAGATAGAAGTATTCAAGACTACACGCATATCGCTAAAGTTAGGAAGTAAAACTGAACTGTTATAAAGTTCACGTATGTGGAACTACTGTGTACCCCTTTTTACTGAACCTTGTCGTCTATAATAATACATTACAACATGTTGCAGATATTAACAATGAAATTTCATATATTCATCCAATATCCTTTATCTACAAAGATATTCTCGTTTAAAAATTAATATGAAATATCTCAAATAATATTTTTAAAATAGGTTTCAAAACCCCTAACACAGTTTCACCCGTAAAACAAAAATATCGCTATGTACATACGGGGGGGTGGGGGGGGTTATAATGGGTATTCATAGAAGACACTGATCATTGTTCATCAGTAAATGTATGTGTAACATCAAGATTGTGTTTTATCACATAAATGTCATTCGGATGATTATATATATCGGACTTTTTGTAAAGGGGGGGGGGGGGTTGGTTGAAATGCTTGGGATTCCTGGTAAATTGTTGGATATTTTATACCAAAGAAGGAGGGTCATGATTGATAATTGTATAAGACAGTAATCATTGTTTGTCAGTAATTAATCAACCAGAGAGCATGTGTAACATTGTGTTTTATCATATCAATATCATAGTGACGAATGTATATATTCGGATTTTGCGGCGGGGTGTGGGGGGGGGGGGGGGGGGGGTGGGGGGGGGGGCTGAAATGCTTGGGTGAAAATTATACTGCAACTAGAAATACATCGGGTTCAATATCAGCGAAATTACTTACCATAGATCCAACAGGCAGAGGATGGGACCTGTTAGTAGGTCGTGAAAGTCTTCTGTCCACCTGCTGAATGAAATCCGCGATAGTTCGCCTCGGGAATCGATAACGGCAAATCAGTTCTCTGTCACTGAAGACATCTAAGGGGTTAGTCCGGTCCCGGAAAACTCTCTGACGTCTCAGACTCCTCTCTCTCGCAAGTGTAAACAAAATCGCCGCCATGTTTGATAAGATACGCGTACCTATCGAGCAGACGTAGATTTACGTCCGATTATGACGTAATTTTACGTCAACGTCATTTTGTGAATACCGTTTTAGACGTAAACGTACGCTACGTCTAAGTTTACGTCTACGTCTACGAACTTTAGTAAATATGGGTACAGGATCCAGAACCCATTACGAGGACGGAGACCAACGCCCAGTGAGGTTGCTGACCGTTCTATATTTTGGTAGGCCTCCGATACAAGAAATACTACCAGGAGTGGTACTTGGAATTCCACCCGAGGTTAGTCCATTCATTGCCGGTATAATGAAGAATAATGACCCCCGTAGAAAAATGACCGGGGGTCATTTTTCTACGTAGAATAATGACTCCCCGGTCATTATTCTACGCAGAAAAATGACCCCCCGGTCATTATTCTACGTAGAAAAATGACCCCTTTGCCTGAAGAATAAGTGTCATTTTCATAAAGATGAGCACACTCCACATGAAGAAAAGTGACCCCTGTAGAATAATGACCCCCTTGTAGATTAAAGTTTTTCAGTATATTAATTTATTATTTGTGAAATAGTCTTTACACTTTTGTAATTTTTACTGCTGCAGTTTACAGAAAGTAACAGAAATTATAATTCATATTCAAATAAACTTAAAGTGAAAGAAGGGGTATATCTTAGAAAATAAAAATCCTTCTGTTATAACAAGGTATTGAGGTATTGCATCGGGGTATGGTTGTCATCTTAACAATTACATTTACATATATCTATGGTGTTCCGATAGGGCCACTTCGACCTAAGTTGCAAGGGCGATAGTGCGAAGGCGAAGGAGCAAAAGTGCGAAGATGCGTCGACGAAGCGCGAAGATGCATAAAGTGCGAAGGTGCGAAGGCGAAGGAGCAATACTACTATCGCTCCTTCCCAACTTTGCACTCTGGCCTTCGCATCTTCGCACTTTCGCCCTCGCCTTTTTTTATTGCATTCAGTAAGTCTCGGTCGATTACATAGAATATAATACAGGCACCGCACTCGCCAATGTTTTCCGATTAATCCATGCTATTATTGGTACGCATGCGCTAGGCCATCGCGCTTACTATGAATGTTTATAAATATTCTAATGTGTACATGTAACATATATGTTTACCAGTGCTGGCTATGCCTAATCATTATATACTCCACATAAAATGTAATGTCCGCCATAATGTATACATATGCACTTCCAGACTCCTGTCACTTACCAGCCGTCTGATTACCGTGGACCAAACACAATAACATTCTAATTTCATTATGCGACACTCCTTGCTCATGCATGGATCTAAAGGAGGAGAGGGGGTCCGCCCCACCGGAAAATTCAATATTAATAATTTTACGCAGTAAAAGAGAGAGAGTCCGGACCCTATCCCCCTGGATAATTTAATTTTATTAATTTTATTTTTAAAAATCTAAAAATATGCTTTGGAACCCTTTAAACGATGGAGAGCTCCGCAATTATAAAACATAGGTAATTACAGATTACAAAGCTCACCGAGACTAGACATCACCTTTATGAAACCACCTTTATCATCTTATTTGAAAACCATCATTTATGATCTTGGATATTCATGGATTCTGTTTTGACACAAAATCGTATATCATCTTTAAAAAAATAGTCTTTTTCCATAAATATATATACATGTATCATTCTTCGATTGACAATTCATTCACCAATGAATATTGCTTATATCATAACAACAATTATTCTTTCATGATTATTGTTCGTTCATTATCACACATATCCTCATTGTGTATGAATTTTTCTTAATTTGCGTCATTTCCCGCCGTATGTCGACGAGAGAAGTAACGTAACTGTTTCTACGGATATGAAAAACTGTATACAGCGACATATTTACAAGTTTGGTATTTATAACTTCAAAATCAGTTGAACAGAGTGAAAAATTAAGTAACTTCAAAGTCATTTCTTGGATACGGGGTAACCAATTTCTATTCATGTTTACGGGGGGGGGGGGGGGGGGGTCATTTTTCTATGGGGGTCATTTTTCTTCATGTTTAACATGAAGAAAAATAACCCCTGGGTCTTTTTTCTTCAGAAAAATCCAATTATTCTTCAGCTAGGGGGGTCATTATTCTACGTAGAAAAATGACCCCCGGTCATTATTCTACGGGGGTCAGTATTCTTCATTACACCGGCAAAACTAATACGGAAAAAAGTGATTTGTAAAAATTTCACCAAAGTGTGCAGTATTTTGTTCTGAAACACCGCCAAAACCGTATTTAGCGTTACTCTTAAACTGGTTGGGAACCAACGGATGCGTGCAGTCTATTGTTTCCAGTGCCGCATACCGAGTTTATAGTGAGTACTCATCAGAAAAATCCGTTACTGTGTTTCGTAATGAATCAGTTCAGTTTTCATTCAAAGCCGCGGAGGACCAGTGAGGAGTGATTCTTTCTCGACGTCGATCGTTTATTGAGCTCAATTAAAAATTAAAAATCATAAAAAAAATAAAATTGTTGTGCACTTCATATGATATCAAATGTGTTGTGTTTAAAAAAAATGTCTGTGTACTTGTATCTGTTGTATATATGTTATTTTCTTTGTGTGTGAGAGTTTGAGTTATACCGGCCGGTGGTGTGCAAGGTGCGAGAATTGTATTATTTTGATCGGGCTCGATAATCATATAATTCTGACGTCAGTGTTTGTTTATAGTGATAACTTCCGGTATTTCAAAAACGTGGTTTATGATGTACAATTTACCTTGTTTCGTTTGAATTTGACATTGTCATCAGAAATAAGGACTGTTTATACTATTTATGTGTGCAAATATGCCATCTTATGTATTGTATGTCATTTATTTTTCGTTTTGAACAGTCAGTTTTGATTTAAATACCCCTCGCCCACCCCACCCTGTCCCTGTGCGCTATCACTTTTGATTTGCAGCTTTACTAACAGGACTGAAAGACAAATTGACAGACAAGCAGGTCTTTACTGTGTTGTTGCTAAGGTTTGTTTTCTTTAATCAGAGTTTGCACTGTGGTCAATTATTTGAATGTTGTACAGGTTGATCATGAGATTGTATGCATGTGTTTGATTGATATTTTGACAAAGTTTGATAGAGAGTGTATGTGTTTCATTCCCGACAGATGCGCTTTGCGATAATTGCTTTTATTTGGCTTGCGATTTGTTTTCAATTTTTGAATCATTGTGGTTGTAAGATGGCAGAAGGTGCAGGGAAGGGAGAAAATCCTGAAAGTAGGAAAGAACTACAGGTTTTCATTGATCAAATCAACTCAGAACCACATTACAGAGTGATTCCGAAAGATGAGTATGAGATGTTAGTTAAGAACAGTCACATGTCGACTAAGCCTCCCATAACAAGTACCCATAGGGCTCCCTTTTCTCATTTAGGTATTGGTGCTAAGCCTAAATTTTCACCTAGAGTATCCTTACCAACCCCTGGGTTACTTAATACATCTGCTCTATATCAGAACCCCAATTCAAACCCTGTGAATCTCTCTACATACCAGAACCCCAACCCAACCCCTGTAAAACTCCCTACATTTAGTGGAGAACAAATTCAAAAGGGTGAAGTAAGTTTTGACGTGTGGTCATATGAAGTTAGATGTTTAAAAACTCAGTATCCTGAAAGTGTTATTTTACAGTCTGTTAGAAGCTCTTTGAAAGGTACTGCCAGGGAGATGCTGATTCCTCTCGGAGAAACAGCGACAGTTGACATCATTCTTCAGAAACTTGATGACTTTTACGGAAACGTCTACACTGCAGAAAACATTATGCAGAGTTTCTACAGTGATTACCAAAGAGAAGGTGAGAGTATTGTTACTTTTGGGTCAAGATTAGAACAAACAGTTTCTAGAGCAATTCGATTTGGACACATTGATGAGGTTGCAAAGGATGCAATGTTACGATCAAAGTTTTGGTCAGGATTAAGAAATCATGAGTTAAGAAATGCAACACGAAACAAATATGAAACTGTGAAAGATTTTCATTCTCTTTTAAGAGAAATTAGACAGATTGAACATGAAGAGAAAAACTTGAAAATAGAAACCACAAAGCCTGTTCAGAGCAATACTGTGTGTACTGAAATTGAAGATCATGTGTCAAACTTTGATTTGAAAGAGCAACTTACTGAATTACTTGGTCAGATGAAAAAACTTGATGCACGAATGAGTAGGTTGGAACAAGATCATGAGAATTTATCTAATGCTAATAGAGATTCTTTTCAGACACAAACTCAGAATTCCTTTAGTGGAAATAGGGGCAATTCCTATGGCTACAGGAAAAGTGACCAGCGTTTTCGAGGAAGAGGAAGTTTCCGACAACAGTCTGGTAATAACAGAGGTTATAGTAACAACCAAAGAGGTAAACCTTTAAACTAGTTTCATCTTCTGTTGCAGGGCGAACAGGAGATAAATTCAAGAAAAGCCCTTACTCAACAAAACCACAAAATGGAAATTTGTTGGACAGACTAGTTGGTGGTTCTAACGAATCAGAAATCATTGTTTCTGGAGTAAAGACAAAAGCACTTATTGACTCTGGCTCAGTTGTTACTTGTATATCAGAAGAATTTTATAATTCATTACACCCAAAGCCAGAACTTTTCAGTATTACAGAATTTGGATTAAGTGTACATAGTGCTAATGGGGGTGAATTACCCTACAGAGGATACATTGAATTAGACATATGTGTACCATGTCTACATAACGGTACACACTGTATTCCTGCTCTTGTGGTACCACAAACAAACTATTCAAAAAGTGTTCCTGTCATTATTGGTACTAATTTTATTCGTATTTGTAGGGATGTTTACGACGACTCGCAGTTCCCCGAGATAGATGTACCAGATGAATGGAAGCTTGCTTTTGACAGTATGTGTGATGAAACACCAGTTAAGGCAGCAAACAATCACACTGTTCAGATTGCTCCAAATGAGACCAAGGTGATCAGAGGTATTGTAAGAAATGTTCACAATATTGACTATGCTTTAACTGAACAGACAGATACTACTTTATCTGGAAGTATTGTAGTCTGTCCAAGAGTTGTTCCCCTTGGAAAGGGTAGAAATTCAGTTACAATCCCTGTTCGTGTGTGCAATTTGTCTGCTTCTGTTGTGCGAATCCCTCCTAGATCATTATTATGTTCTGTACATGGAGTTAAAATAGTAGATACATGGACTCCTGACTCATCAGAAGCAGGAAAGAAGCCCAAAGTGTCACTGAAGGATTTGGACATCACAATTGCAGAGGATCATCTTACCCCAGATCAAGTAAGTAAAACAAGGGAATTTCTTTCCCACTGGACGCACTTGTTTTCAGATGGCCCCACAGACATTGGGAAGACCAATCTGCTGAAGCATAGCATCAAACTGACCGACAACACTCCATTCAAGGAAACTTACAGACGAATACCACCTGGAATGTTTGCCGAGGTACGTCAGCATGTGCAAGAGATGTTAGATGTAGAGGCTATTCGTCCCTCACAGAGTCCATATTCTTCCAACATTGTCTTGGTAAGGAAGAAGGATGGTAGCCTTCGCTTCTGCATTGACTATAGAAAGCTCAATTCAAGGACCATCAAAGATGCTTACAATCTCCCTAGGATAGATGACACCATTGACCGACTTGTTGGATCAAAATATTTTTCAAAGTTAGATTTGACCAGCTCTTATTGGCAGGTAGAATTAGAGGAAGAAGACAAAGAAAAGACAGCCTTTTCAGTAAGTGGTATTGGACATTTTGAGTGTAACAGAATGGGATTTGGCCTCACCAATGCCCCAGCAACTTTTCAACGACTTATGGAACGCTGTATGGGTGAGTTAAACCTTAGAGACTGTTTAGTATTTTTGGATGACATCTTAATCTTTTCAAAGACATTTGACGAACATCTTGAGAGACTGACAGCTGTATTTGAAAGACTTGAAAAACATTGTCTAAAACTTAAAGCTAAGAAATGTGAGTTCTTAAAGAAAAGTGTTACCTATCTTGGTCATGTGGTAAGTGATGTAGGAGTAGCTACTGATCCTGAGAAGACCAAGGCCATCACAACTTGGCCAGTACCCTACAACATTAAGACTCTGAGGACCTTTCTGGGCTTTGCAGGATATTATCGAAGGTATGTACAAAACTATTCAAAGATAGTCAAACCTTTGAATGACCTTTTGAAAGGTCACTCTACACAGAAAGGGAAGCCTAAAGGCAAGCCACCAGACTGGAAATGGGGTCAGGAAGAAGAAGAAGCTTTTCAGCTTATTAAGGAGAGACTGTCTTCCCCACCAATTTTAGCTTACGCTGACTTTGATGTTCCATTTGTTCTCCATACAGATGCTTCTTCACAAGGACTTGGAGCTGTCCTTTACCAATTACAGAATGGCCAGAAGAGAGTCATCGCCTATGCCAGTCGAGGACTGAAGAACAGTGAGCGGAACTATCCAGCACACAAATTGGAATTCCTTTCCCTGAAGTGGGCAGTGACAGAAAAATTTCATGAATACCTGTATGGAAATTCATTTGAAGTTGTTACCGACAACAACCCACTCACATATGTTCTCACCTCAGCCAAACTTGACGCAACCGGCCATAGATGGTTAGCTTCATTGAGCAACTACAACTTCTCTCTTCGCTACCGTAAAGGTGCGCACAATGCAGATGCTGATGGTTTATCTAGACGACCACAGGACATAATGGAGGTCACTCCTGATGTTGTCAGTTCCATCTGTAGTGCCTGCACCATAGACAGAAGCAATTGTCCTTATCTGGAAAACATATTTCTTCCAACATTTACACCAACTTGTAATTCGGTAAGTGCACTTGTTCATAGCAATGCAGACAGAAATGCACATTCCGCTTCTTCTTTAGTCCAAAATAATGAAACAGTTCAGATAGAAGATACATGTTTACTATCTGATGTCAATTGGGCCAAAGAACAGCATAGAGACAAAACAATTAGAAGGGTTATTGATCTGTTACAGGGAGATTATCTACCCTCAAGCACAGAACTAAAATCTGAATCTGCAGATGTTTGTAAATATTTCAGGGAATCTGACAAGTTGTATTTACAGAACGGTGTATTGTATATAAAAACTGTGTTGAATAATAATAATGTCAAACAACTTGTTTTACCAGTACATTACAGAGATATTGTTTTCAAGCTCTTCCATACCAACTTGGGACATTTTGGCAGAGATAGAACTCTACATCTCATCAGAGAGAGGTTCTACTGGCCTGGTCTAGAACAAGATATAGGTGAAAGAATTAGAAATTGTGACAGATGTGTGAAGTTTAAAACTCCTGAAAAATTTTCATCAGAACTTGTCAACATCAAATCTTATCAAGCTTTAGATTTAGTATGCATTGATTTTTTGTCACTTGAAAAGAGCAAAGGTGGTTATGAAAATATTTTAGTAATAACAGATCACTTCACTAGGTATGCTCAAGCTTTTCCTACTAGAAACCAAACTGCTAAAACTACTGCTAAAATACTTTTTGAAGAATTTATAGTACACTATGGCTTTCCTACTAGACTTCACAGTGACCAGGGCAGAAATTTCACCAGTCATGTTATCAAAGAGCTATGCAAGTTAGCTGGAGTGCAGCAGTCTCGCACTACTCCCTACCATCCGATGGGAAATGGTATGGTTGAGCGGTTTAACCAGACACTTATCCATATGATCGGTACCTTAAACAACAAACAGAAAGAGGATTGGAAATCCCATGTAAGTAGTCTCGTCCATGCATACAATGCAACCAAACATGACAGCACCGGCTATACCCCTTTCTATTTAATGTTTGGTAGACACCCGCGGTTGTCGATTGACGCGTATTTATGTCTCGATAACGACAATACTGAAAAATCCAACAGTTATGACAATTATGCAAAGAAACTTGAAAAACGATTAGAATTTGCATATAAGATTGCTTCTCGTGAAGCTGACAATCGTGCTGTTCGGCATAAGCATCGTTTCGACAGAAAAGTTCGCGAGACTTCTGTGCGTGTTGGAGACCGAGTATTAATACGCAACGTAGGTCTAAAAGGTAAGCAAAAACTGGCTGATAAGTGGGCCAGAGACCCGTACATAGTTGTCAGTCAGCCCAATTCAGAAATTCCAGTGTTTAGAGTTAAGAAAGAATATGGTCAGGGGAAAACAAAAGTTCTCCACAGAAATATGTTATTACCCATTTCATACATCCCCAATTTCTCAGATGTAGAGCAGTCTCAGTCCAACAAAAGTGTTAAGCCCAACCCAGGTATAGAGCAGGTACATGAATCTGATGAGACCCCTAGTCCAAACCAAATGGTGTTATATGATTCTGATTCATCTTCAGATTCTGAGTCTTCTGACAGTGATCATGCATATGTGATTCCACAGAGAAGGGTAGGTCATGACACTGTTCAAAACTCAGCTCCCAGTGTTATACATGGTACAGCCAATAATTTTGAGAAAAGTACTTTTTACAGCCCTGCTGATACTTGTACTCCATCATCCTTGAATAGGAATGTATCATTTGATAGTACTTATGTTCGACCACGGAGACAGATAAAACCCCCAGACAGGTATGGAGACTGGGTCTCTCATCAAGTAACATCAGAGGTGTACTATGTTTGAATTTTGCAGGGGAGAATGTCATAGAAGTGTTTTAATAAGGTCTTGTTTAATTTTCGTGTTTGTATTGTGTTTAAAATGTCAGGAGCCATTTTCCCAAGCAGGGGAGAATGTCGCAGTTGTCATATAAAAGTTTCATACTTTGCATATTTATATTTGGCGCGCATTGCCAATGGAGCGTGTATGAGAGATGAATGAGTGAACGTATGAATGAGTTTTGGGTTAGTCACGTGAGGATTTTGTTTACAGGAGTATGTTGACCACGTGTTTATTCTTTACTACTATACTACAGCTGACCAATAGAAGTTTACGACTGAATTCATTAATATGCATGACTTTACTAACTCACTATAAATAGCAAAAATCCCGCCAATTCCCCAACCCCACGACTTTTACCTTCATGGTAGACACAGTGAAGTGTATCTTTACCTTACCTGTACAAGATATTTCATATATTTTGTTAACTCATAGATCTGGATACCTGGTAAGCTTCCGTTTACCTTGTAATTGAAATATATTAATTGTAAATTACTTTTAATTCATTTTATTCAAATATTCTAAATTACCGTGCGATGTTGCGTATGAATTGTGAGTGTGAGTGTGTTTGTACTTATAGGTTTTATTTGATAATATACAATCCTCGAAATAAAGAACCAGTGAATACATGTAGCTGAAATCAGTACCAGCGTTATTTATTCATACAAGACCCTGCGACATATATAATATTTTTATGACTGACCAACAGACAAACCCGATACAAAACTTTTATAATATTTATATGCCTTGATTAATAACACAATGCTGAGCTGATTCATTTATTGTTACTTGAAGCTCAGCTGAACAAAACACAACAATTTAAAACCATGAAAACAAAAATGGTATTAAAATGCCGGTTTTTTAATGGGGCACTGGGGATACATACAAGAGTACCGATACAACGTTGCCCGCCTAGGGGGCCAAGTGTAAGAACAGGTGCCCGATCCGAACGGTCACCAGGTCCTGGACCGATGAATGAGTGACTTCTCCGTCTCCCGTGACACCTTACTTACTTACCAGACTGTGATCTCTCCCCGCTTGTGCGAGGTGCCGATGGAAGGAGAACCAGTCATAACAAGCTATGAACCACTAAATTAACAAATTAGGTTTTATATTTCATAAATACTGATGAATAACATACATCCTGAACACCCCCCCCCCCCCCAGCGTTGTGGTAGGGTAGGAAAACAACCAGGTATGGGGGCCACTCGATCACAATATAAACCAACGTATCCCCAGTCCACGCCACAGACTTTAGCCATCAAGCTACCCCCCCCCCCCCCACACACACACACACAAATTATCATACTCTAAAAACCAAGTTTTACCTCACTCTGTTGCCATACTAATTCTACACTTAGCTGAAGCATATATTTGACAATATGCACCAAAGCATACCATAGCATCGGGTACCCTAGCATATCATAGAATAGCATACAAACCGATTTTAACTTGGTTTTAAATGCCTTTATTTAAAAAAAAATAAATGTTCACATTTCAGATTATTGGTAAACTTTGGCTTCTTATCAGTTTACTTCGAAAAGGTTGGAACTCTTCTGTGTGTGAAGTTTTTTTTTTGTTTTAATCTCGTTGCATACCGTAAAATAGCATACCATATCATTAAGCACTTTTGAATATTTCAAAGCATTGCATAAATCTAATAGCAAAGCATTGAACTCTTATAGCATATCATTAAAAATACATGCCATAGCATAGCATAGAATTGTAAAAGATATGTATGAAATGATTGTAAAGCTATGAGACCTAAAATGACTAGGGGTCCGAAGTCTAAAGATTTTTGTAACAGTGAATGGAACTGGTACATGTGTTTCGTAAGCGGCTTATAGTCTAAATGTGTTAACAAGCTATGATTGTGTGATAGGTTTCCCTTATGGCCCTAACATGTTTTAATGATTTGAATAGGGCTGATAGAGGACGTAGGATGTGGAGTTATGTCTACAACAGAAGAAAACCCAAATTTGGTCTGTCTTGGACTTTTGTATTGTGATTTGACAGAGTAGATTGGCTTTGATCTTGATGTCTTTACATTGCAAGGCTAATGTTTCACTGACTCTCAGCAAGCCAAAACAAATGAGGGCGAATGCTGCTTGAAACAATGCGGACTCGTACGCGGAGTTACATACGTGGGGTAAGGATTAAAAACAATTTGGAGAATAGTTCATGTGATATGGAGACCTTTGTGTCTTTGGTTACCGAAGCCGATCTGCGCAACCCTTCTAATGATTTGTTCACAACGAAGAGTTTTGTTGTGTCTTAATAGTCATTTTTTTTTTTATAAAAGAAAGATAGAGCATTAATATAATTAGTCACTGTTCTCTGTCAGGCCGGCCATTTTGACGTCTTCGAGAAAGACTGATTCTGATTGGACCATCAGGAATATTAACCAATGAAATTGAGTTTGACATTTTCTATCACAATGGCCGGTCTGGTCAGAAGTTTATGTGGCTGCAAAATAAAAGTTCAGTTTTGAGAGTATTTAAGGAATTTTATCGGAATTTAAGGATGTGAGTATGATGTTGATGTGAGATTTTAAAAGATTAGTGCGACTGTTTCTCGACTTGTTGCAATACTGCTGTTGTCATAGGCAACATCACAATATGAGCCCTGGACCGGTAAATGTCCGAGTAAAAATAAACTGGCGACTTTGAGAGAATAATGACGTATATATCCGCTATTTTAGAACCATCAACTTGAAATTCGGCATGAGTGTTATATATGAGTTGCATATTGCAAGTGTTGTAAAAAAATATTTGATTTATTAGGCTTTTGAAGCGAGCTGGTAGTTTTTTATCTGTGTGAGAGTTCGACCTCTTCCTTTATTTATGGTTATATATGAAATTAATGTTAAAACGGGCTTGGCCCCTGTGGTTTTTTAACTAAAAAAAAGTCATAAACGTAAACATTTGAATACCCTTCCTACATTTTAGTTTGTTTACCACCAAAACCACTAAATCTAACATATTCCTGTGATGATTTCTGGTTGGAATCCTCGAAACTTTCTACTGTCCCCGGGTCAACGATTGGTGAACGAACAGTGACCGAACGGTGTCTGCATGGTGAACGAAATTTGGTGAGCGGTTGCGAACGGTGAGTGCAAGCAAAATGCGAGCGGATTGCAAACGCGAGCACAATTTATAAAGTAACTTTTAAAATATATAATTTTGTTTTTCAAAACGATTCACGTGTGATAGTAAAATGTCGAGATAATATCGGTAAGCTGCAATTTTGACAGCGAAGTTTGATCACACAGATATTTCATCAATCATAGAAAGACATTAAAATAATCTTATCATAATGAATTTATTACTAACTGCCGATTGCCGATCACCTTATTACTATTTTAAATAAAACGACATTCATTCTATTTTGAATATTTCTTTGGTTCGTTATTAAAAGGATATTCCCATTTCTGTTATCACATTTTCTTAAATGATCTTTCCATTTCGGAGTTCCAAGTGGCAATGAAGATGTTTTAAACCTGAACGTTGAGCGAAAGATGAACGGGTTGCAGAGCGCCGAATGAACGAAATATGAGCGTAGGGTGACCGCTTAATCAACGGTGAGAACAACCGGAGCGGTGTGAAGAGCTCAAAACTCTGAACGATGAACGTATGATGAGCGAACGGTAGCGTAATACAAAAACTGTAAAATATAAAGTATCAAGGATGAAATCATAACTTATGTTTCACTTAAGATCGACTCGGAGGCCTTTTGTTCTAATTGTCATTTTTGCATAAAATGAATACATTGTATAAGAGAACAATTATAATCGTGTTTCCGTTGTTTTAACTTCAATTCATTTCCTTCTCACGGTCTGCTTTATCATATCAAAATCAGAGACAAGGATGTAAATGAACAAAGGAATGTAATTATCAAATAAAACGTAACAAAACACACCTGTTTGTGCTATAGCCTTTCTAAGTTGATGTACTTCCTTTTCACGATCTGCTTTATCAGATCAAATGTTAGAGAAACGGATAAAGCCAATTTAACAACAGATGTTTGGCAAGGCTTGCACCGGACAACACCTGTATTAAGACCAATACCGGTACTTGCTCTGTAGTTGCAAATTAAGAGTGTACTTAAAGCTGATCTTTGTCGTAATCATATACCTTTTGTAGCTTTGTTCTTCATAGAAACACCACTCAAAAATAGCAGGGTTGTTCTTTAGGTGAGAGTGATCCGAACTCTCCCCTCTTTTAAGGAACGCGTATGCATGAAATGCTAAATTTTAGACAGAAAACATCAACATGTCATATGTAGTAAGTAGGATAAATAGGAAAATGATACGAGAAGCTTGTCCCGATTGTCAAAAGTAAATAGCTATCGCACAACGATAAAGCTGGTATGTCATTTTGTCTCACATAACATTTTGATAATTAAGAAATAATTTGAGGTGTCCGGGATATTTGGCAATTTAAAATAATACGCCGGTGCGAAATTATATTTATTGAAAATAATTTAGTATTAATCAGTTATAATTAGGTTTGATGGTTTGCAGCAATGCAAAGTATTTTAATCCACTTTGTGTTACATTGTTCATCCTTCTTAAATAAATACATTTCCTTCTCACCATCTAATTTATCAAATCACATATTATAAAAGCGGATGCAACCAATCAACTGATTGTTTGTAAAATGACACACTGTCAAGCATCGTTGCATTAAACATACCTCTGTTCAGAGCAGCTAATAAAATGTTCTATAGTTAGAAAAAAACGCAAATTATGGGCATTTAGTGTGTCAATACCGGTGAGATATTACATAATAAGTAATACTTACATGTACCGTAGAAACCCGATCATTCCTGAGACAAAATTAAAAAAAACCCAGTAGTTCTAACAAATATCTGTTAGAAAACAAATACATAACAAAAGTTTATTGTAATTGGAAAGAAAAAGTTAATATTTTGTTTCGGATCTTTAACTTTCTCATAAAGAAACATTAAACATACGTTCTTTCTTCATTCACTTTACAATAGTATTAAATTAACTTACAGCATTCAAATCAAGACTAATATCTACCTATACTGCTTATCAATAATATAATAACCTTTTTAAATGTACAGACATTTACAAGTGTAACTTTCAATAGGGACGTATGTATACCGCGTCAACAATATAACTGTCACATGGTAATAATATAAACACTATGTTAATGTAAATTAAGACTTTAAATGCTTTTCTGTTAATCTCTTTTAATAAATTGCATTTTATTCAATTAAAAAAAAGACCAATATATAAATGAAACAATTTATTTTCCTCTGTTTGAGAAATATTATCAAAATGTCAATATTATTGATTTCATATCTGATGGTATTTTATGTTTAATGTATGTGTCGGGTGTGTGTTTGTTGACAGTTAAAGGCCGAACATTTTTACCGGGTGGTAAATCTTAGGTGAGGGCGGGGCTTAATTATCAGAGGTGTGAAAGCCTCCGGGGCTTGCAATTAGTCAGAATTGGTCTTAGTTTAAATATCTTATTGTTCTAATGACCATACGAAGCGATTTTATACGGAAATGGTATGTGTCGTCCGAATTTTCTCTATTGAAAAATGCCGTTTATTAATTCTGCTATAAAAGTATAACTCAGTACATTGTGTTTAGCACTTGACATTGTTTAAAAACTTACTTTTAACAATTATAATAGTATAAGAAAACCATACGATCAGTAGGAATGTGGAATGTAAAGACAGCCATTATATGTCGACAATTATATAATGAAGTTCGTTTTCCATGGAGTGACGTTTACATGCACCAACTTCCAACTGAGTGAATTACCAGTAAATAAAGCTTTAGTAGCAGATTGTACGTTTGCTGTAAAAAGAAAATTGTATATGTTTTGGAGCTGTCCATGCATTTTTGTGAAATTTATTAGGTCACACACATTCAACATAATTCAAATATAAATTGTGCGTATGTTCAATCACTGAATAATTATTTTTCATAATCAATTTTAATACTGGTTATGTTTAAAAATCAATTTTCAATTCCCCCTTTTTAATACTGACGGAAGATATCAAAGATAACGTTGTTAATTGCTAGTAAATAGAAATCCGCGGACCTGGCCATATCACGCTCGGACAATCACGTCAATCAAACTGGGTGCTATTGTTTCAAACTTGATTGACAAGCGGCATCATTTTGAAGTTTGTACAGGTAAAAAATGGGGGCGTTTGTAAAATGTTCTGCCTTTAACGTTGCCGTCAACAAACCGGCATACAAGCAGTACCCATACCGTTCAGGTAACGACATATATGACGCCAGTAATGCCGTGGACGGACGTAAATCTGACCTGAGCTGGGGCGATGATCAATGTGCTGCATCAATGCTATCAACAACCGCCACCTGGTGGATGAACCTGGCCAGCATCCACAGCATCCATCACATCACCATATACTTTGTGACTTTCAACTTAAGTAGAGTCTCAGTCACTGTGTATATTGCCAATGGTAGTCACTGTCGTTTCAAATGTGCAACACGTATCTACGCTTTGTATTTATATGCTAACAATTTGGTTTAATCAGTTTACTACATTTTTATAATGATTAATTTTGTTTGGCAATAAAGATGTTTTAAACCTGAACGTTGAGCGAATGATAAACGGTTGTAGAGCGCCTAATGAACGAAATATAAGCGTAAGGTGACTGCTTATTGAATGGTGAGCACAATCGGAGCGGTGTGAAGAGCCTTAAATTCTGAACGATGAACTTATAGTGAGCAAATAGCACACGCAAAAAGAGCGCCTAATGAACGTCTTATGAGCGCACGGTGAACGCATAAAGAACGGTGAGCACAATCGGAGCGGAGTGAAGAGCTCAAAACTCTAAACGATGAACGTATGATGAGCGAAAGGTAGCGTAATATAAAAACTGTAAAGTAGAAAGTATCAGGGACTGAAATCATCATTTATGTTTCACTTAACATCGAATCGAAAGCCTTTTGTTCTAATTGTCAGTTTTGCATAAAATGGATACATTGTATAAGAGAACAGTTTTAATCGTGTTTCCGTTGTTTTAACTTCAATTCATTTCCTTCTAACGGTATGCTTTATCATATCAAAATTAGAGACAAGGATGTAAATGAACATAGGGGTGTAATTATCAAACAAAATGATATTACAAAACACACCTGTCTGTGCTATAGCCTTTCTAAGTTTATGTACTTCCTTTTCACGATCTGCCTTATCAGATCAAATGTTAGAGAAACGGATAAAGCCAACTTAACAACTTTGTGTGAAATGGAGATTTGTATAAAATTAAGCACCTGTTTGATGTTTGTCAATGCTATAAATAAAGCTCTGTTGAGTGAATTTATAATATTCCATGGTTTTATAAAAACAAGCCATGAGAACTATAATATTGATAGTAATACATACAGACAACATTGAAAAGTAGTGTCTTAAGACAGACAAAGACGGGGAAATAGATACTTAGTTCTTTTAAATTTATTGTACGTTGATATATAAGATGACACTGTTAATGATATTTTAAGATTATTGCGTAATCTTAGTAATGAAGAAAAAAAAAACTTGTATATGTTCCTAAAGGACATTGACCATTGAAACTGCTAATATTCATACATGTAATTAGTCTTAGTGCATGTGCATTTTATTAATTGATATCAACAACACTTGATCAGGTGTAAATTATTTTAAGTGTTTTTTTTTTATCTTTTCAATAAGATGTTCTAAACATGGCAACAAATGTAGTTGAGCGTCTCCTTATATAAATGTATAATCGTCAATAGATTAGTTTACATTTATTTATATGACATTTTTTTCAGGATGATCTCATTGTTCATATTAATTATATTTCGTGTATGTTGTAAAACATACCATACACCGGGTCTCATTTTTAGCTCACCTGAGCTGAAAGCTCAAGTGAGCTATTCTGGTCGTATTTTGTCCGTCGTCCGTCTGTCTGTCTGTCCGTATGTAACCTTTTTTTTACATTTTGAACTTCTTCTCTAAAACCGCTTGGCCAATTTCAACCAAATTTGGCACGAAGCATCTTTTTGGTAAGATAAATATAAATTGCAGAAATAAAAGACCGATCTTTATTCAAAGCAGAGAAAACCTCGAAACTGTAGAAAAAGGGGGGGGGGGTGCATTTTTCAAAATCTTCTTCTCAAGAACATCTGAGTCAAATTCAACGTAGTTTAGCATAAATTATTCTAAAGGGAAGGAAAATATAAATTGCAAAAATTAAGGGCTAATTTAGTTTCAAATTTGAGTAATTTACGAAAATAATAATAAGACAGAGAGAATGGGGGTCAATCAGTTTAATTTCGGGTTTGGTATTCCGTATCTCAAAATCTCTTTGAAGGTCACATACCACTATTTTTACCCCGTGCTCATTGACCACTCAAGTAGTTCCATTCTAAAAATGTATGTATTATTTCAAAATTCCTAGGGGTACCAAATGGTCAAATTTGGTTCCTTTTATGGCATGGATGGAAAGAAGAAGGTTTGAAAAAAAATACAGGCAGGAAAATATTTAGAAAAATTATCTTTACAGGCGCAATAGAAAGGGTGTAAAGAGACCAATGTTTACACAAATTCACACAAAAGTGAATTTTTCGTGGTAGGGGTTATTTTAGGGGCCATGTCTCAGTCCCCTCTCGATTGATTTTCCTGTAGTTTGGATATGTTGTTGGACTAGTGTCATTTTATAGGTATGCTGTATTTTAACTTATTTGAGCCGCTGGAATTTTTATCGGATTTATTTTTGTATAAAGGAATAAGAGGGAAAAAATAATTGTGGTCTGTGTCCTGAAGCGGCCATTTTGAACGTATGAGAAATGGGTCAATCTGACAAAGATGAATTG
Source organism: Magallana gigas (assembly GCF_963853765.1). Classification (NCBI taxonomy): domain Eukaryota; kingdom Metazoa; phylum Mollusca; class Bivalvia; order Ostreida; family Ostreidae; genus Magallana; species Magallana gigas. The sequence goes on along the minus strand of NC_088853.1, from coordinate 39,158,142 downwards.
TGGACCAGTTTGCAATCGAAAGGAATATTTGAAACATGCAAGGTACATTTATGCTGATTTTGTGAAGTAAATTGAGATTAAATGCTGTAAATTCCTAATTAAACGCGAGGAATTTATATCCGTGTAAAATCGCGAGAAGCATCCCTCGCAGATTTTAAAACCTAGCAATTATTTTCTGAGAGTTGATAACTATAAGAAATATGGATAAATGTTCCGCGTTCGCGATTTTATATTCTCGCCATTTGATACAAAACAGCGGGATCGCGGAATTAAGTACTCGCGTAGTATAAGGAATTTACAGTATTCCAATGCGTTGACATTTTCACCTTTGGACGGTGGTTTTAGCTTGTTCTGATTTTCGTTTCGTTTTCATGAATTACGGTTTGTAACTGGGGAAAACTATCGCCTGAATTTTGTAATTTTGACGTATCAATCAAGTATAGACATCGGAAAATAAGACAGCTGACTGTTACTTGCGGAAAATGATACACTAACAGGTACGGTACTTTAATAACTGAAATACAAATTCAAATGGTAATACGGAATGGTCTTTGTGTAATAGTTGATTACTGCAATGTGTTTTAGGCTAGTTGTCAGTATTTTCTGTAGTCTATTCAGTCGAAACGGAGATTAATTTTGCTGATTGAAATACCAAGTGTGTGTACATGTAGCAGAAGCATAAATAATTGTTAGCTCATCTGAGGGGAAATATACAGAGAAATATATTTAAAGATATTCTTCTCAAAAATCAATTGGACAGAAAAGTTGTAACTGTGTAAGCATCTTCAGGTAGTGTAAATTCATTTTTTTTTTTCAACTCATGATCTCTGGGGGTAAGGTGGGGCCACAATGGGGGTAGAAATTTTTACATAGGAATACATAAAGAAAAATCTTCTCAACAAAAACCAGTAGGCCAGAAAAGCTGTAACTTGTTTGGAAGCATCCTCAGGTAGTGTAGATTCAAATTTGTCCAAACCATGATCCCGGGGGTAGGGTGAGGCTACAGTGGATGGGTCTAATTTTACAAAGGAATACATAGTGAAATTTTTTTTTTCTGAAATGCCAATTGGCCAGAAAAGCTGTAACTTGTGTGGAAGCATTCTCAGATAGTGTTGATTCATTCTAGTTTGTTCAAACCATGCTTTCAGGGGGTAGGGTGGGGCCACCAGGAGGGTCAAATTATGTTGGTGTGTGTAATTCGGTACGATCTCTACGTAATGGTTGATTAATGCAACATGTTCTATTAAGATGCTCAGCAACTTCAATCTAAACGGAGATTATTCTCGCTGCTAGAAATATATTACTAAAGTATACCGGTAGATATGATAAAAAATAAATTGAGTTTTCTCTTGTTTTAACTGTTTACAAATTCCTATAATTTTACTAACCTTTCAGTCAAGCTTCGAGTTATAAGCAAGATACAGAGCTACTATATGTTTGTACACAAAGCTGAGGTCATGCTTTAGTTTGTTTATATTTTAAATGCAGCTATGCTGAATAGGAAATACCAAGTTTAAAAATCTAAAGTTGAATGTAATAAACTCATGTGAACAAAAACATGACTTCAACCAAGGTATGTATCTTGCTTATAATTCTACGATTGACGCTGAAATTTTGGTTGATCAATAGAAATGTCTTGCTTAAAGGATGATATGCTGTAACTACTTTCTGGTGCCCCTACTTCTACAAAGAATTGCATAAAATCTACACGAATTTTTGATAGTTTTTCGAACACAAGGAGATTAAAACAACGCCATTCAAACAGTTTCCATAGTCCTGATATAGTATTATTATTATGAGGATAAAAACATTATCGCTGTTCTTAAAAAAAATAATGCAATGGAAAATCATCTTTGTTTGTACACATTTGTTGCTTTTTTTTTTAATAAAGATTAAAATAATGAATGGGCCTTGGTACAATAGAGTACGAAAGCCGAGAAGGATCATTCGAAATTCGAGATTCAAAATACGAGATTCGATATACGAGATTCAAGATTCGAAATTCGAGATTCAATATCTAAATTAACCAATCAAATCATGGATCTCAAACCTGTATCCTAGCAACATCAAACTGTTCTAAATAAAGATCATTCGTACATGATCTTTCCTACAAATAAATGTCATAATAGCTCTTATATAGTGGTGATAAAATGGTTATATTAACATTGATGAATTAACCCCACACAGTATAAACAATTAAATTAGTGATAACACTGTTGGCTTGGCGAATCTTAGTGGTTTTGTTTGCCCTGTGTGTATTTCCCCCCGAACAATTTTAACCCGAAGTGTATTCGCCCCAACTGTGTTAAAATCAGCTCGCAAAGAAAGATCTGTTTAATCTGAATAATTAAAACTGAGTGTGGTTTTAGCTATGAAACGAAACTCAATGAAATAATCGACATGTCAAAATTTAGGTTATGATAAAGTTTTAAACCATAGAAGATATAATGATAATGATTTACAACCTCAACGACAACAACCCAGATAAGAATAGTGTATTGTAGGGAATGGCAATGCCGCTGTCGATGAGAGAGAGAGAGATAGAGAGAGAGAGAGAGAGAGAGAGAGAGAGAGTTTTGTAGTGTCAAATTCAATTTTGATTTAAAATTGATTTGATTGATTTGATACAAGCATATATAGACAATAATTAAGCCTCTAAAAGGAGAAAAGAGAGGAGGTAGCTAGGGTAGGACAGACCAACTAGCAAGCTTTAATTTTAACAGTGCTAGCGCACCTGTGATTTACATTGACTCTCTCTCTCTCTCTCTCTCTCTCTCTCTCTCACCCCCTAGCATGCATTTCCTTTACCGTGAGGGCCCGGTTTGGGGTATATGTGATGTCTTACATTAGCTAGCGAAAATGATAAAAAAAACCATGAAATTTTCTTTACATTGTGTGCGGATGGTGTACTCAATAATCTGTTTTCAGTATATACATTTCAAGAGGGGGGGGGGGGGGCCTATATAGTCCTAATTAATTTGTCCGTTATTCTGTCCCTCAGTACGTTCAGAGTACCTCAGTTATTCAGTACGGATATGTACATATCCGTACTTGATTTTTGATTTGACTCTTATAATCGGATTTAATATTCCAATAAATATAGGATAGGAAAGAGTAGACGGGACTTTTTTGCACATATCCTACTGTACCATTCATTCAACACAGGTATTAACACTCATCGAGTTCGACTTGCTTTTCTTATTTTTATCCACTGGATTTAAAGCTATCAATTTTTGAAAATAGTTTGAATTTATGGCCTGATTATATATATTACAGCTGCGCTGGTGCATCTATTTACCTAAATGGACAAGAATAGAACCAAATGAATCTAAAATATTTGACAACATTAGTTTTAAACGTATGACTCTTTTTTTTCAAATCCAATCTTGTATCACACACATTTTAGCAAATAAAACGAGAACTGTTTCATTTTTTTTATTTGGAGGGAGGTGGTGCCGGTAAAGGACATGTATTGCTTGTGGCAGTTGTGCTATAATCTCATTTGTTATAATAGGTAATACTACATATTGATATAAAATGAAAGTTTCCAATTACACTGCACATAGCTTCTATCGTGCATTTTGACCAGTGCGATAGTTTAATAAAATTTTCAAAGCATTTAATGTAATTCAACCGATCATTTTTGAAATTTTATTTTCTGGATCCCCGCCTGATACGTCCGCCTTCTTGTATATTAGAATTACATGTACATGTACGTTGACCATATGTACACATTAACTTAATCGGCTATGGTATATGACGATAACATTTTTTATCAATGTTTTTGCAGGATAGGTAACAAATAACAGCCTATTTGTTGGTTTTTGCACTGATTATTTGAGATAATTTGCCGCCATCTTTTATGCATTCCACACACCACTCACAATTTCTTTATTTGGTGTTCTGTGTGTATGGCGACAAGTTGGTAAATTTGTACCACTCGCCCCTTGTATCTTCACCCTGATTACATTTTATCTGGCTAAGTGTAATGTAGTAGTATATTAAATACACACATCTTTGTTTGCAGTGCTTTTTTACATCTTAAGAGATTTACTTATAAACAAAGTAAACATTTGTATGATTTATATGTAATATTTGTTAATTTTGGTGCGGGGGGGGGGGGGGGGTAGGAAACTACAAAGAAACTTAACTTGGCTGTGATACATATGCCTGTCTGTACCTTTTATTCTTTCTTGTTGATATATCAAGGAATACATTATAACAAAATACATGTACAACAATTAATTTTGAAATATTTATGCACTTTTAATAAGTTTTACTGTTTTCTGCACAAGAATTCGGCAATGTAAACAAATTAAGATGTTCTAAACATGGCAACAAATGTAGTTGAGCGTCTCCTTATATAAATGTATAATCGTCAATAGATTAGTTTACATTTATTTATATGACATTTTTTTCAGGATGATCTCATTGTTCATATTAATTATATTTCGTGTATGTTGTAAAACATACCATACACCGGGTCTCATTTTTAGCTCACCTGAGCTGAAAGCTCAAGTGAGCTATTCTGGTCGTATTTTGTCCGTCGTCCGTCTGTCTGTCTGTCCGTATGTAACCTTTTTTTTACATTTTGAACTTCTTCTCTAAAACCGCTTGGCCAATTTCAACCAAATTTGGCACGAAGCATCTTTTTGGTAAGATAAATATAAATTGCAGAAATAAAAGACCGATCTTTATTCAAAGCAGAGAAAACCTCGAAACTGTAGAAAAAGGGGGGGGGTGCATTTTTCAAAATCTTCTTCTCAAGAACATCTGAGTCAAATTCAACGTAGTTTAGCATAAATTATTCTAAAGGGAAGGAAAATATAAATTGCAAAAATTAAGGGCTAATTTAGTTTCAAATTTGAGTAATTTACGAAAATAATAATAAGACAGAGAGAATGGGGGTCAATCAGTTTAATTTCGGGTTTGGTATTCCGTATCTCAAAATCTCTTTGAAGGTCACATACCACTATTTTTACCCCGTGCTCATTGACCACTCAAGTAGTTCCATTCTAAAAATGTATGTATTATTTCAAAATTCCTAGGGGTACCAAATGGTCAAATTTGGTTCCTTTTATGGCATGGATGGAAAGAAGAAGGTTTGAAAAAAAATACAGGCAGGAAAATATTTAGAAAAATTATCTTTACAGGCGCAATAGAAAGGGTGTAAAGAGACCAATGTTTACACAAATTCACACAAAAGTGAATTTTTCGTGGTAGGGGTTATTTTAGGGGCCATGTCTCAGTCCCCTCTCGATTGATTTTCCTGTAGTTTGGATATGTTGTTGGACTAGTGTCATTTTATAGGTATGCTGTATTTTAACTTATTTGAGCCGCTGGAATTTTTATCGGATTTATTTTTGTATAAAGGAATAAGAGGGAAAAAATAATTGTGGTCTGTGTCCTGAAGCGGCCATTTTGAACGTATGAGAAATGGGTCAATCTGACAAAGATGAATTGTGGACCAGTTTGCAATCGAAAGGAATATTTGAAACATGCAAGGTACATTTATGCTGATTTTGTGAAGTAAATTGAGATTAAATGCTGTAAATTCCTAATTAAACGCGAGGAATTTATATCCGTGTAAAATCGCGAGAAGCATCCCTCGCAGATTTTAAAACCTCGCAATTATTTTCTGAGAGTTGATAACTATAAGAAATATGGATAAATGTTCCGCGTTCGCGATTTTATATTCTCGCCATTTGATACAAAACAGCGGGATCGCGGAATTAAGTACTCGCGTAGTATAAGGAATTTACAGTATTCCAATGCGTTGACATTTTCACCTTTGGACGGTGGTTTTAGCTTGTTCTGATTTTCGTTTCGTTTTCATGAATTACGGTTTGTAACTGGGGAAAACTATCGCCTGAATTTTGTAATTTTGACGTATCAATCAAGTATATCCATCGGAAAATAAGACAGCTGACTGTTACTTGCGGAAAATGATACACTAACAGGTACGGTACTTTAATAACTGAAATACAAATTCAAATGGTAATACGGAATGGTCTTTGTGTGATAGTTGATTACTGCAATGTGTTTTAGGCTAGTTGTCAGTATTTTCTGTAGTCTATTCAGTCGAAACGGAGATTAATTTTGCTGATTGAAATACCAAGTGTGTGTACATGTAGCAGAAGCATAAATAATTGTTAGCTCATCTGAGGGGAAATATACAGAGAAATATATTTAAAGATATTCTTCTCAAAAATCAATTGGACAGAAAAGTTGTAACTGTGTAAGCATCTTCAGGTAGTGTAAATTCATTTTTTTTTTTCAACTCATGATCTCTGGGGGTAAGGTGGGGCCACAATGGGGGTAGAAATTTTTACATAGGAATACATAAAGAAAAATCTTCTCAACAAAAACCAGTAGGCCAGAAAAGCTGTAACTTGTTTGGAAGCATCCTCAGGTAGTGTAGATTCAAATTTGTCCAAACCATGATCCCGGGGGTAGGGTGAGGCTACAGTGGATGGGTCTAATTTTACAAAGGAATACATAGTGAAATTTTTTTTTTCTGAAATGCCAATTGGCCAGAAAAGCTGTAACTTGTGTGGAAGCATTCTCAGATAGTGTTGATTCATTCTAGTTTGTTCAAACCATGCTTTCAGGGGGTAGGGTGGGGCCACCAGGAGGGTCAAATTATGTTGGTGTGTGTAATTCGGTACGATCTCTACGTAATGGTTGATTAATGCAACATGTTCTATTAAGATGCTCAGCAACTTCAATCTAAACGGAGATTATTCTCGCTGCTAGAAATATATTACTAAAGTATACCGGTAGATATGATAAAAAATAAATTGAGTTTTCTCTTGTTTTAACTGTTTACAAATTCCTATAATTTTACTAACCTTTCAGTCAAGCTTCGAGTTATAAGCAAGATACAGAGCTACTATATGTTTGTACACAAAGCTGAGGTCATGCTTTAGTTTGTTTATATTTTAAATGCAGCTATGCTGAATAGGAAATACCAAGTTTAAAAATCTAAAGTTGAATGTAATAAACTCATGTGAACAAAAACATGACTTCAACCAAGGTATGTATCTTGCTTATAATTCTACGATTGACGCTGAAATTTTGGTTGATCAATAGAAATGTCTTGCTTAAAGGATGATATGCTGTAACTACTTTCTGGTGCCCCTACTTCTACAAAGAATTGCATAAAATCTACACGAATTTTTGATAGTTTTTCGAACACAAGGAGATTAAAACAACGCCATTCAAACAGTTTCCATAGTCCTGATATAGTATTATTATTATGAGGATAAAAACATTATCGCTGTTCTTAAAAAAAATAATGCAATGGAAAATCATCTTTGTTTGTACACATTTGTTGCTTTTTTTTTTAATAAAGATTAAAATAATGAATGGGCCTTGGTACAATAGAGTACGAAAGCCGAGAAGGATCATTCGAAATTCGAGATTCAAAATACGAGATTCGATATACGAGATTCAAGATTCGAAATTCGAGATTCAATATCTAAATTAACCAATCAAATCATGGATCTCAAACCTGTATCCTAGCAACATCAAACTGTTCTAAATAAAGATCATTCGTACATGATCTTTCCTACAAATAAATGTCATAATAGCTCTTATATAGTGGTGATAAAATGGTTATATTAACATTGATGAATTAACCCCACACAGTATAAACAATTAAATTAGTGATAACACTGTTGGCTTGGCGAATCTTAGTGGTTTTGTTTGCCCTGTGTGTATTTCCCCCCGAACAATTTTAACCCGAAGTGTATTCGCCCCAACTGTGTTAAAATCAGCTCGCAAAGAAAGATCTGTTTAATCTGAATAATTAAAACTGAGTGTGGTTTTAGCTATGAAACGAAACTCAATGAAATAATCGACATGTCAAAATTTAGGTTATGATAAAGTTTTAAACCATAGAAGATATAATGATAATGATTTACAACCTCAACGACAACAACCCAGATAAGAATAGTGTATTGTAGGGAATGGCAATGCCGCTGTCGATGAGAGAGAGAGAGATAGAGAGAGAGAGAGAGAGAGAGAGTTTTGTAGTGTCAAATTCAATTTTGATTTAAAATTGATTTGATTGATTTGATACAAGCATATATAGACAATAATTAAGCCTCTAAAAGGAGAAAAGAGAGGAGGTAGCTAGGGTAGGACAGACCAACTAGCAAGCTTTAATTTTAACAGTGCTAGCGCACCTGTGATTTACATTGACTCTCTCTCTCTCTCTCTCTCTCTCTCTCTCACCCCCTAGCATGCATTTCCTTTTCCGTGAGGGCCCGGTTTGGGGTATATGTGATGTCTTACATTAGCTAGCGAAAATGATAAAAAAAACCATGAAATTTTCTTTACATTGTGTGCGGATGGTGTACTCAATAATCTGTTTTCAGTATATACATTTCAAGAGGGGGGGGGGGGGCTATATAGTCCTAATTAATTTGTCCGTTATTCTGTCCCTCAGTACGTTCAGAGTACCTCAGTTATTCAGTACGGATATGTACATATCCGTACTTGATTTTTGATTTGACTCTTATAATCGGATTTAATATTCCAATAAATATAGGATAGGAAAGAGTAGACGGGACTTTTTTGCACATATCCTACTGTACCATTCATTCAACACAGGTATTAACACTCATCGAGTTCGACTTGCTTTTCTTATTTTTATCCACTGGATTTAAAGCTATCAATTTTTGAAAATAGTTTGAATTTATGGCCTGATTATATATATTACAGCTGCGCTGGTGCATCTATTTACCTAAATGGACAAGAATAGAACCAAATGAATCTAAAATATTTGACAACATTAGTTTTAAACGTATGACTCTTTTTTTTCAAATCCAATCTTGTATCACACACATTTTAGCAAATAAAACGAGAACTGTTTCATTTTTTTTATTTGGAGGGAGGTGGTGCCGGTAAAGGACATGTATTGCTTGTGGCAGTTGTGCTATAAACTCATTTGTTATAATAGGTAATACTACATATTGATATAAAATGAAAGTTTCCAATTACACTGCACATAGCTTCTATCGTGCATTTTGACCAGTGCGATAGTTTAATAAAATTTTCAAAGCATTTAATGTAATTCAACCGATCATTTTTGAAATTTTATTTTCTGGATCCCCGCCTGATACGTCCGCCTTCTTGTATATTAGAATTACATGTACATGTACGTTGACCATATGTACACATTAACTTAATCGGCTATGGTATATGACGATAACATTTTTTATCAATGTTTTTGCAGGATAGGTAACAAATAACAGCCTATTTGTTGGTTTTTGCACTGATTATTTGAGATAATTTGCCGCCATCTTTTATGCATTCCACACACCACTCACAATTTCTTTATTTGGTGTTCTGTGTGTATGGCGACAAGTTGGTAAATTTGTACCACTCGCCCCTTGTATCTTCACCCTGATTACATTTTATCTGGCTAAGTGTAATGTAGTAGTATATTAAATACACACATCTTTGTTTGCAGTGCTTTTTTACATCTTAAGAGATTTACTTATAAACAAAGTAAACATTTGTATGATTTATATGTAATATTTGTTAATTTTGGTGCGGGGGGGGGGGGGGTAGGAAACTACAAAGAAACTTAACTTGGCTGTGATACATATGCCTGTCTGTACCTTTTATTCTTTCTTGTTGATATATCAAGGAATACATTATAACAAAATACATGTACAACAATTAATTTTGAAATATTTATGCACTTTTAATAAGTTTTACTGTTTTCTGCACAAGAATTCGGCAATGTAAACAAATTGGCACCGTATCATCCCTACCTTTAATTGAAGAGAGTACGTATCCTTCTATATTGAAAACAATTCAAAAAGTCAGACTCATATATAGTAAGATGTTTACTGAGGAAAAGGAAAAAAAATGTATTAATTAATAATTCCGTATGAAGTGATAATATCTCAATGATTTGTTTATAATCATAGTACTAGTGTATGACTGTATGCATACATAAAAACGATAAGTAATGCTTATATTTATTGGTGAAACCGGACTGATTATTTATAATTGGATTTTTTAGATACATGTACTAATCTTCATGCGCGGATCTAGAAAGGAGGGGGTCAAGGGATCTGGACCTCCTCCTCGGGAAAATTGGAGCTTATCGAATTTACATAGTAAATTTTTTTTTTATGTTTGGGAATTTAAAATAATACGCTGGTGCGAAAATATACGTAATGGAAATAAGTTATTAATATGATATTAATTACTTAAAATTGAGATAGATGGTTTGCAGCGATGCAATACAAGAATTTTAATCTAATTTGTGTTGCATTTTTCATCCTTCTGAACTTTATATATTTCTTTCTCACGATCTGCTTTATCAGTTTAAATATTATATCAACGGATATAACCAATCAAATGATTGATTGTGATATATAACACAGTTTCAAACATCGTTGTCGAATAAAGCTCTGTTAAGTGATTTTAATGAAATTTTCTGTAGTTAGAAAACCCCCGAAAACTATGGGAACTTAGTGTCAACCTTGAGTCAATACCTTCAAGCTATTACATAATAAGTAATACTAACATGAATCTTAGAAATCCGTTCATTCTTGTAGAAAAAAAAAAACATGAGTGCTCACAAATATTTGGAGAAGTTTAAGGTCATTGAAAAGAAAATATTAAACGTGTTTCGGGTCTTTACCTTTATAATAAAAAAAATAAAAATAGGACGTACTCTTTCATTCATCGATCGCTAAGATCTGAAGGTGTCTCAGGATCAGGGTAAGGTGTTCAAGTTACTGTTAGGAAAATGCATTATTCTCGTCCAGGCCATATCTTAACATGGAAAACGATTACAAGCTGTTATGACAAAGATTGGTTGTGACGAGTAAATATGTTTTATCTTGAGTTTTAATCATTATAATGGTGCACCCATTACTTTCCATAAGAGAAACACTTGAATTATTCTCTATTCCCAGCAGAGGTTTAATTAGTGAGGTTAGTCACAATACTTCTAGTGTTTGATTATCACTATTACTTTGAAACTCAGCAATCATCGATACTCTCTTCGAACAACTACAACGCAACAATTTGATTCAATATCAGTTCTGGCTACCATGCAAACCGTTGTCGTTAAAATAATAATAGACATTCCATAGTCGGAAGAGTATAATTGATTTTAATCAGCATATTTAAAATATTACAAAAGATGAAATATTTTAGTAGAAAACTTTGCCAAAATAAAAATAAAAGGCGTAACAGTTTAAAACAGTTTAAAACTTGATGAAACCATAGAGAATTCTTAAATCTTAATCTAAAAGGCCTTTCAAAAATGAAATGAAATAAACAATTTTGATAAACATTAAAAGTATGGCGTATTTTGTACAATCGAATCAGTCAAATAAGTATGTATGTTTGTCTGTCTCTTTATCTTTCTGTTTTTCTCTCTTTTTATCTCTCTCTTTTTTAAAGAAAAATGTACAGTAGGATACATTAAGATGAGAGGTATGTCTTCCAGCGCGTAAAAAACACTTGTAGTTAGGTATTTTCTTTGTAATTAATTCTAAAAAAAACAGGTAGCAATGACAAATACTTTAGGTTTTTTCTTTGAAATTCTTTCTCAAATACAGGTAGCAATGGCTTTAGTGATTATCAGTTTTAGTTACTAGTTTTAAAAAAAATTGACAAATCATCTTTTTGCCTACACAAGGCAGAGCAGAATCACAATACCGCATATTGTAGTCATGTTGAAACTTGTGTTTCAATGTTGTTTTTTTTATTTTATTTGCACTTTAGTGTTCAGTTGTTTAAGAACACAAATCGCATGTTTCTGTTATAGTTAAGAACAACAAATTTTACACAATCATCAGTAGTGTTCAGACGACACCCCCATGGAATAGAAAGCTATATCGCAATGTAAAAGGTCAAATATGATTGCTGTGAAATATCTTGACAGGGTCACGAAAATTTCTTATTATAAACTGTTATTATTACATTTGCTTACTTCATTTCAATCAAACAATATCATCTTAGAGACTTAAAACTACTGTATTTAAATTTTATTCACTGTGTATTATGTTTAAAAAATACTTGTGTGTAACTTAAGGTCTAATGTAGAGTAATAGGTTGAGCGTTGGGTAATTGATCTCATGGTATTGGGTGACTTTTGTAATAGGCATTCTGATTTGTTTTTGTCGAAACAACGGGTTTACATTATTTTGACACACACCTATTACTTATCCAAATCCTTTACTACGCAAACATAGATAGTTCCAGAATGCTTAGTAAACAAACTTATAAAAACGTACTTTAAACAAACATTTGCATTTTTTCAACAAACAAAACAATGATCTTATAATGCTCTTTAAATTCTGTGTGTACATGTACTTTGCAGAACAGACGGGCAGTGAATAACTGGTTATGCAACAATTATACATGTATATGGGACAGCTAAAAAAAACCTGAAAAGTAGTCAACATACTTAATATATCAATAACAAATATGATATTTAAATCAGGAACATGTTCATCAACCGATTAAGATATTTATTTTGGAGCTAATATCGATCTTTTAGAGATAATACAGTTTTGAGAAACTCATATCGCAAGTTGAACAAGAAGAGTATCTGTCTGCTTAATTTTCGTTCAGAATGTTTAACTGGCCACTGCAAATGATACTTATATGTTTCAGTCTAGATTACTTATAAAGCGTACTCATTAAAATTCTCAGCGCTCTCTCTCCTCTCTCTCTCTCTCTCTCTCTCTCTCTCTCTCTCTCTCTCGATTGAAGTTCTGAAAGTATTTTGAGTCAACGTTGAATATGTTGAATATATTTTTCTTCTAGAATTCTTAGACGACAGATTTTTTTTTTGCTTTGCATTATGTAGATGCACATTTTTTTTTTATTTAAAATAAATATGTATTAATTAGTTTAATTTTAAAATAGGTTGATTAGATCTTCTTTTTTTTAAATGTCAATTAATGTTCATGGTATGAGATTTGAAGAATATCTGAATTTCATCCTGATGATATGTATGGGCTCCATAGATATATTTTACTAAACATTTGTTTCCTGCTATAATTTCCTGTATTAAAGTGTCTACGGAATAGGAATCCCGGTCAGTTATTGTACATTGTAGTTGATTTTTAACTTCATTATATGCGTTTGCTTATAACAATGTTATTTGTGATTTTTTACATGAGACTTTTGGCGATTTCAAAGGCTTATGGTAAGATTACATACACATGATGTCAACTAACTTTGCAATAGTTTTGAATAAAAGTTTTCATAAAGAACTATATATGACATGAGTTAAATTTGGACTCCATAACTCGACATTTTTTAAGTGTTTCTGGTACAATAGATTGTTATGTTATATTTTAGAAATTTGATGTAAAATATATTTTTCACCTATTTATTTGATTTAATTACACGCACTGGCAGTATATGACGTCAAAAGTGACGCTATTTCTATAATTCAATCAAAATCAGTCCAAATTTGACATTTTTCTTATCTTTTTTATGGATGGGGAATATACAGCGCAAACTTCAACAAGGATTTTTGTTGTCACTTGTTAGCCTTAAGTATATACGTCTCTGTTTAAAATATTTTGTTTGTTCAAGCATACGCTCTATGTTTTCTGAAAGAGAAATTGCCTAAAATGCAAAAAGGGCGGGGAAAGATTTTCATTACGATTTCATATTTCTAAATTTTGGGCATTTGAATCAAAATGAATCTTAAAAAAACCCATCACATATATCTATATGTGTATGATGAAAACCACAACAAAAAATAAGTAAAATTATTTTGTTCATTTTAGAGGGCCATTTTAGGCCCATATCATATACAGTCCTTATATATAGTCCTTTCAATACTTTTATAAACCTATAGTATTCTAATCAAGACGGATATCTATCTATACTGCTTGTCGATTATATTTTTATAACCTTATTACATGTACATACATTTACATGTAACACTCAAAATGGATTTATGTACACTGTTTAAACAATATAACTGTCAGATTGAATTTTTAAAAAAAAATGTTGTTTATGTGAATTAAGACTTTGTATGATTTTCTGTTAATCTTTGAATGAATTGCATTTTATATAATTACAATTGGGACCAATACATAAAATTAACAATTTATTTGAGAAATCATATCAAAATATAAATCTTATTTATACCATATCTGATAATATATGTGTGATGTATGTGTATGATGTGTGCGTTGATATGTTATTATATGTGCAATATATATGTTCGTTGTGTTTGTTGACAGTTAACGTTGCCCTCAATAAACCAGCATACCAACAGTATCCATACATACCAGGTGACGACAGATATGACGCCAGTAACGCTGTGGACGGACGTAAATCTGATCTGAGCATGAATAGTGGTCAATGTGCTGTATCATGGTACGAACAAACCGCCACCTGGTGGGTGAACCTGACTAGGATCCACAGTATCCATCACATCACTATTTACTTCATGACGAACAATGACGGTATAGTCACAGTCATTATGTATATGGATATGATAGTCTCTGTGGTATAAACTGGCATCACGCATAATTATACGCTTTTTATTTACATGTTAACAATTTTGTTTTATCAGAATACTTAATCTTTAATCGATTTCCCCTGTTAGTTTGGAAGATGCAATACCGAAAAAATGTTGATTTTAATGTAATTGAAACTTGACAAAATTAAACTGTTCCAATGGCTGTAATGAACATGAATGATAAATGAAGCAAAAGCCAAATACATGAATAATTTTAAATTAAAATTACAGTTTAAGAGAATGTTAGATGATGAAACCAAGAGTTTGCTAAATTCACTTTATAGATACGATTGTTTATGTTTTAAAATAAGATGATATGCCAGGATTCTTTTGAGGTAAGATTTGCGGTTACAGGGAGATTACTCACATATGTTCATAGTGACGTAATACTAACTACCTTATACATGTATTATCTCACCTCAACTGAAAGCGCAAGTATGCTTTTCTGATCACTTTTGGTCTGTCGTATGTCTGTCTGTCCGTTTGTAAACTTTTCACATTGTCAACATCTTCTCTAGAACGACTGGGCCAATACAACTATTTTTGACACAAAACACTTTAATGCGTAGATGATTCAAAGTTGTGAAAAGGACCACGCCCTTCTACAAGGGAATCTAATTTCCAGAAATCTTATTCTCAAGTACCATTTGGCCAGCTGAAACTTATGTGGAAGCATCCTCAGATGGTGTTGATTCAAAGTTGTAAAATCATCACCTCTGGGGATAATGTTTGGATATAATGGGGGTCGCATTTTTACTGAAGAATATATACAAAAAAGTCTTTAAAAACGTCTTCTCAGACACAAAACAGCCAGGAAATCTATAACTTATTTGACAACATCCTATGGCAGTTAAAATTCAAAGTTGTGAAAATCAAGACCCCCAGAGGTAGGCTGGGTCACAATGGGGGATCAATTTTTTTTATATAGGTATATTACTACTGTAATGAAAAAAAAAAAACTGGGACTATTAAAAAACCCTGAAGAAACCCTGAGTGGCACTGAAAAAACCCTGAGAGACCCTGAGGTCGGCACTGAGAGTACTGATGAAACCCTGAGGGACCCTCAGGTTTGCACTGAGGGTACTAAGGAACAAAAGCCCTGAGGAACTCTGAGGTCGGCACTGAGGGTACTGAGGAAGCCCTGAGAGTCCTTAGGTCGGCACTGAGGGTACTGAGAAAACCCTGAGAGACCCTAAGGTCGGCACTTAATACAACACGTTTTTAAGATCTTTAATTATTTAACAATTGTGGTAATTATAAATAGAGACATAACTAACAATTCATTTATTTGTTATAAATATAGATTTTACTCAAGCAGTTGCATAGGATCAGACTTCATTTATACAGCATCTTTAATTAATTGTAAAGGAAAAATACAGAAACACAAAGGATAAGTATATATTTAGTCAGTCCGCGGGCTGACTAATAAGGTTCGGGTGAAGCTTTAATTTTGCTTGCGTAAAAGAAAAATCTGGGAAGTAATTAGAGAGTTTTTGTTAGAAAAACTTTGCAGAAGTTATGAAACTGGTCAGTTTCTAGGTCAAACTGCGCATCGATGTATTGGAAGACTGTCAAGGGAATCTTGAGTCGCACAGTCCGCGTATAAATTCCCGACTCTCTTTGTGAGATTGTAGAGGAAAATATATTGGTAGTTGTTTGCGACGAAGCCATGACATTCAGAGAGCTATGTTTGAAAAGTTACACTTTTTAAGTATTAAGTAGGTGTGCAGTCATATATTATATGTACACCGCGTCTCTCTTATCTTCATATCATCTTTTACAGTAATAACAGGAAGAGTGCAAACTAAATGTGCAACCACATATTTTTGTTATTCTGGAAACTTCACTTTAGTCCTATAATTGAAATTCCGCTGGTTGACTTTCTTGCTTTTTAAAAAGCTGACCGTGTCTGTACTTATTACATGTACATAGTACATGTATACTGGTTTAACATGTGAAATGCGAGAGGCTCCACCTTTTACTTAATTCATTTTTAAACAAAATTAATAAGGCCGTTAAGATTTAAGGTATTCTTCTAAAACATAATAAAGGTCGGCGGTAAAATGTAATGTTTTTAAAATAAATAATAATGTTCATTTTTATTCATTTAATTAATGATTTAAGTCGAGCTAACAGAACATATTTGACTGATGGGTATTATAATGCTTAGACAGTAAAATGATGTAAGGTTATATAAATCCATGTACATACTCTCTCTCTCTCTCTCTCTCTCTCTCTCTCTCTCTCTCTCTCTCTCTCTCTCCATTGGTAAGGAAAACGAAACAGAACACTACAATTAGAATTTCATTTACAAGCCCGAGCAAAATATGAAATAAACCGACTTTGATCGCTGTTCAAATTTCCTAAATAATTATATAATTGTAGTCCTTGTTCAAAAATCATAAACTTTACTATGATTTGATTTCCATGCAGAGGACCCGGGTGAAATCACTTTTTATTTAAACAAAAACAACCTAAACTCATTTGTTTTACGGTGCAATTCACCGCCGTTTACAGCTGTCACTCTGTCGCGTGTATAGTCTGAGCCTTGGTTGTTAGTTCCGAGGTTTTTCGTGATCCCAGACAAACAAAAGAATGGATTTTGTACTTGTACACAAAGGACACAGTACATCGTCTATCATACACAGTATTTTTTTTTATCATGGACTTCGAATCAGAAACAAGACAATCAATTATCAATAAATATTGAAATGCTTAATTTTTAAACACTGGCAATAATACCGCATGCTACATTTAGTAATAGATTGCTGTGAAAGTCTCCTGCAGTCATTTTGTACATATTTTTGAAGTGTTGACAACAGTGAGTGTGTAAATAGTACTTGATATTTAGTCCCTTTCCTTAATTCTAATTAAACAATCAGTGAAAAAATATGATAAATTGAAGCTCTTTCTCCTTTATCATCGTATGGTTTTTTAAGCAATTGCGAGGCATTAAAATGTCTTCTTATGAAATTTCAACCAATTTGATGTATATTTGCTGTGCCGCCTTCACGTCAAAATTCAATGTAAAGTCGTTGTCAGATTTCTATTGCCTGGTAAATATACCATATGTACCATATCCGTATTTCAACCCGAACATCAGTGAAACTTGATTAAAAGTTAGTCGCAAAAAATAGCAGAATGAACATATTTAACTTGATTTCTTTTATCATTAACTGCACAGGTGCTTGAGGACAGGATCGACTTCCCCCTTTCCCTTCCACCCCCTCCCCAGTATATAGACCCCCGGGCGTTTTTTTTTAATTTAATTATCCTTTTAGGACATAATCTAATTTATACATTCATTGTCCAAAAGTACCTAAAACAAACATTTTTTTTTTTTTAAATACACAGGACGAAAAACCACCTTTAAGCAAGTCCTTAAAGGTGGCTTAAAGGTGACTTAAAGGAGCTTAAAGGCTATACGACCTTTAAGCCGCCTTTAAGTCACCTTTAAGCAAGTGCTTATAGGTCCTTAATGTCCAAACTTCTTTAAGCCACCTTTAAGCATCTTTAAGTGGCATTTACGCTCTCTTTACACTGCCTTTACACTGTCTTTAAGTTCCCTTTAAGTCAATATTGATCAAGCTGAACAATAAACACATATATTAAATGCAAAAGCTCTTTTATAGAGATGGAAGGGGGTCATCCGAGTGATAATATAATTTCCAAGGAAGGGGGGGGGGTGTTCCAGGTGGTTTTAATCGTCGCTCCATTAAACACAGATCGCTATCATCAGCACCGCTCCGATGGACACAGATTGCCGTTATAAAATTCTTTATAATTTTTTGGGGGTTTCAAAATTATTGTAGGGATGAGCGCAGTCTCTGTATCTTAATATGTGCATAAAACTAATTATAGTATGTTTGTTTCCTATTATAAATTAATCGGTGAAATCTCTCTCTCTCTCTCTCTCTCTCTCTCTCTCTCTCTCTCTCTCTCTCTCTCTCTCTCTCTCTCAGTTCATCCGGTTATTAAACAAAATAGAGATAATGAACCAAAAATGCATGATTTAATTTGTTAATCGGTTTAAGGTTTGTATTTTTTTTTCAATTTTCATTATTTCTAACTCTAGATCTGCTAGATACATGTTAAAGATGAAAAGACTCTCAACTGCCTCTGTTATATCGGGCAAGATATTACTGCTTTGTTTGTCTAGACATAGTTTTGTTCGTTTGTGTATATCTAATTAGAGTCTATTGTTTGTACAACTTAAGAAAACCCCTGGAACTAACACAGAATATACAAGATATACACAACAGTTGTGTCGTGTGCCCAGGTGCATGTTTGTGTATATCTAATTAAAGTCTATTGTTTGTCCAACTTAAGAAAACCCCTGGAACTAACACAGAATATACAAGATATACACAACAGGTGTGTCGTGTGCCCAGGTGCACGTCAGGGTTTCTAAAGGCGTTGAATTTTAGTATGTACGAGTATACGATAAGTCTAGTGAATAAAAGTTAATTTACATTTGTAATTCATTTTCAAAGTATTATTTCCTAGCTCTGGGTTTCAAAGATGTTACGTCTACAAATTAACGATACATGTATGTAAGAGTAAAATATTGAGGCTAATTAATTAATGTACCGGTGATCATAAATAGGGGTTGATTATTTTAATATATGTATAAGGGTAAATATGTCAAATATACCCGGCCTGGCACATCATACAATTGTATGTACAAGTCATTTGCAATTTCCACATGCAGTAAATACGTCACGGTAATTGGTAATTTTGTTTGTTATAGAATTGATAGTTTATAAATCATGTACATACAATTACATGTAAATATTTAAACATATTGGAACGGCGCCACGATCATGAAAACCTGGAAATTGCGGGAAATTGAACAAATACCCTAATAGTATCAATGCATTTAATAAAAGAAATGATTTCATTTTCTTTCTTACATTTTTATAGCTATAAATAAGATGAACGTATATCTACTCGGTTTAAATTTATTAACTACATGTCAGAAAGCCTACTATAGTGAACCTAACGGTTTCCATTTAGGTATTTAATAATATATTTTTGTTCACTGAAGACCAAGTTCCGTATTTCATTCTAAATACATGCATGCATGTAATTTATAAATTAGATATAATTGATTGTTACAAACTGAATGGTTTGTCAAAATCTTTTCAAGTAAACACATTCAATACAATGATTCAATATCCACTGATATATAGGATATAAAAACGCTCGTGTATATGTAAGTTGCCGTGGCGCAGAGGATGTGTAGTGATGCTAGTAAACTAAGGGTCCCGGGTTCAATTCTCGCAGTGGTCGTTTTTTTTTTTGTTTTTTTTCATTTTTCTTTCTAGAACAAAAACCGTTTTAATACCATTTCTTTCATAAAGTTAATACATTTTGTTGGAAATTAAGCACAACATTGAATTAAAAATTTTTTAATGGCTTAAAGGTGGCTTAAAGGTAGCTTAAAGGTGGCTTAAAGGTGGCTTAAAGAAGTTTGGACATTAAGGACCTATAAGTTGTCCTTAAAGGTGGCTTAAAGGTGACTTAAAGATAGTCTTTAAGCTGCCTTTAAGCCATCTTTACGCTTTCTTTAAGCCACCTTTAAGCAATACATATAGCTTAAAGGTAGCTTAAAGGTGGCTTAAAGATCGTCTTTAAGCTACCTTTAAACACCTTTAAGCTATCTTTAAGGAGGACTTAAAGATGGTCATTCATCCTGTGATAAGACCCTCTACATGTATAATACAAGAAGGTTGTTAACTTAGTCTGCCAGCCAAGAGGCACTGCCGATGAATATTTGTTGAAATGTACTATCAAACTGCATCTACGAGTAAAAAGGGTGACCTCATATCGTAGCCTGGTAATTCCCTACATTTAATATCTGCATGCCATGCCCGTGTAAATACATTTATTAGGCAAATGGGACAATTTTCAACGACAATTTGCAAGTTTTGAACCGATCCATCTTGAGCGAACGGAAGTGAGGGTTTATCGCAAGAAAGATAACTCCGAGAGATTTACGAAATTGCATGGCGAACCCGAACAATTCATTAGAACTATGTTTATGTTCATGTTTATTCACCAATCAAGGGCCCTCGGGGGGCATATGCATTATAACAATAAAACAACATGATTATAACAAATAATGGATGACATATATAATTATTATACTTTCATATTAAGTACTGAAATCTGATTGGTTAAGACGCAATTTATAATCCGTTCTATTACTTTCAGCGTTAGCAACACACTTGGCAACGGGTAACATAACGAATTGTTACATGCGCGTAAATGATGTGCGTACGGTTCGCCGTAGAATTCAAGTCATTTCAATAGAAAAGCAGTTAAGTTTTCTTTAAAATTGACATTCAGTATAATAAAATAAACAGTGCCTGTTTGGGAGGATAACAGTTGAAATCGACACCCGTCAAAAACCATAGTCAACCTCCGTTTTGCGTCGGTTTACAATGGTTTTCTCGGGGTGTCAATTTCAACTGTTACCCTCCCAAACTGGCACTACTTACATAATATTGTACTGTAAAGTAAGCATAGTAAACTACAATGCATGCATTGGGAGGTACATTTGATATAACACACATCAAGTTGTCATACACATATGCAAGGGTATACATTGATGAATTCTAATCAGGCCGCGAAGAACTGAAAACTTTTTTATCGTATTTGGTACTGGACAATCTAAAAGAAGGCACTCATACTAAATGTATTACAATGGAAGACATATAAGAGAAAATTAAAAAAAATATATATGTTACGAGTTATCTTTCTTGCGATAAACCATTACTTCCGTTGGTTCTAGATGGACGAAGTTAGCAACCTTCTTGTATTATTTGTACAGAGGGTCTGTATTTTTTTAAAATGTTTATTTTATGTAATTTTGGGCAATGGATGAATAAATAAAATTAGAAATATGTCATAAAAGGATAATTTAATAAAAAAAGAAAAGAAAATTAAAGCCCCGGGGGTCTATATATCTATATACTGGAGAGGGTGGAAGGGCAGGGGGGGGGGCGATCCCTTCCTCAAGCACCTGTGATTAACTGTAAGTCTACGGACACTTAAAAAGTGGATGTTTAAGTCTTTCAGTCTCCGATTTCATGCCTGCGCCGGGTATCCCGACCACTCCTTTGTAAACAAGATTTTAAATATTTTCTTTAATTACTTGTTGGGGTATCTTTATATTTGTAACTTTATAATGTTTATGCCAATTTTCACCAAAATTCGTCACTAATTAAGGGAAATATTCGAGTTTTCTCAATAATTTCCGAACAACCCTCGTATATCTTGTATATTCTATTTTAGTTCCAGTGTTTTTCTGATCATTGCCAAAGAAAAGAATTAACAATTGATATACACAACGGTTTTAGTAGAAGTTATATGCAGCGTTAAAGAAAAACAGTATTGTGGAAGTTCTATTTTAATCAGATGTCAAATTGAAATAACTGTTATTATTTAAAGAGGTTCGATCCTCTTATTTTGGGTAGCCATTTTGGGTCACCTCTAGTCTGGAAATTCTGTGTCATATATGAATTCTACTTGTAAATTCCTTTTTTACAATGCCAACTATACTATATCGAATAAAATAGTGAAGGAAAAATTCCATATTTAGAAAGTGTAGTAAGGGACTATATTTTGTGGCGAAAGGTTTTCAAGAATAAAATGAACATTTTTCATAACTCAGTTGTTTTAGAGTACCGTAATTTTAACTTTCTTTTTTCCGTGCAGACCAAATTTTCAGATAGTTTATGCATTGGGATATCTTCTTTTTGTTTCAAAAAACATATTTCAACAATATTTCAATATTTCTATCGACATAAATTGGCATGTTAAAGTGATACTTCATAAAAGTAAAGAAAAAATCAACTCCAATTTTCCCCTAAAATTAGCTTATTTCATGCCATATCTCAAAATTTACATTATAGACACATACTTTTGGTTTTAGTTTCTGAATATTTAAGTTTCTTTTGACAAGTCTGTCATAATTTGAGAAAAGGTTTGAGACTTTTAAATTATTTAATTGCATGTTGAATCGTTTATGAATAAAAATAGTATATTTTTAGTGCAAAAAGGTCAAAATATCAATAAGGTGAAGAAATTGCAAACTTTTTCATTATGATAATTTTAATTTTATTAATTCTAAATAATGTAAATTTGTATTTGATACTATGGTTCATTTCGATAAAGAATTATAGAGGGAAAAGCGATTTATGTGCAATTTGCACTTTCAGTGCAGAAAGGTCATATTAGATATACAGTAGCAGCGAAAGGAGCATATAGACCCCAAAATTTTGTTTTGAATTTTGGTTTAGATATGTGTGTAGATGTTAAAAGAATACTTTAGAAAAAAACTTATAGACTTTTGATCGCAGGATCCAACATCCTTAAATTACTTATTTCTTTTTATGCATGATTATTGTAGAAAAAAAAAGTTGTAGTTTTAACAAAAAATGAAGCGTTTTGTTTGAAAATAAAACCTTAATATAATCAAACAATATAATAAGGCTCATACCCAAACATGATTTCTTTTTCTTACTTTATCTCAGAGTTGCTAAAAAGAAATTTTAACAAAATAAAAATATAAATGATCATTATAAAAATTAATTTTATCGTTTATAATTTTCTTTTCATCGAATAATTTAGATCGTTTTTCTACTAAAAGTGACCTCAGGGTCTCTTAGGGTTTCTTCAGTACCCTCAGTGCCAACCTCATGGTCTCTCAGGGCTTCCTTAGTACCCTCAGTGCAAACCTCATGGTCCCTTAGTACCTTGAGTGGAGACATCATGGTCTCTCATGGTATTCCTCAGTACCTTCAGTGCAGACATCATAGTCTATCAGGGTTTCCCCAGTACCCTCAATAAATGCCATTCGGGGTTTCATCGGGTTTTTTTTTATACTCTCAGATTTTTTTTATTACAGTAGTGTAATATGTTTTACGGTGTGACCGTTGGGGCGAGCGCAGAAGGAACCACACATCTGTCAGCATTGTTAAATGCAACCCGTGGACTTGCCCTAACCAAAAAACTTTGGCTTTGTCTCGAAAACTTTTACCACCGCAAGGAACCCGAAATTATCAAACTTTTATTCCAATGGCCCCTTCCTAGTCTTATACACTTAAACAAACTACCACTGAGCATTAATAAAATGTTAAACAGACTTACATTGTATTAAAATATTTTGATAAACACAACGCCGTTTTTTTATGTAGATACAATTATGTTTTATCTTTTTTTTACCTTTTAATAATGATCATTAAAATCAGTAAAAATAAATTTTGTTTGTTATTTCTCATTTTGTTCCTTGTTGTAACCCGTGTTTTAATTATTTTTCTCAGTGACATTAATTTTGTTTTAAATCTTTTTAATTTTTGTACGCTATATAAGCGTTGTAGACATGTGCCCTCACCCCTTTCTTAGTGTGTGATATCCAATATTATTTGACCACATATGCAACTATATAACAAATACATGTACCGGTAGATATTTTAACAGTTTAATTCTTTTCATTTATCTATTCATTACAAAATGACGTGGCTGCACGTAGATCTAATAACGATTAGACTTTTCTTTCTTAATAATTTTTTGTCGTGCACCTACCTAACGTATGCATATATGATTGGATCAATATGACAATAAATTTAGCATGGAACTTGCATGTGTATTTACTAAGCAAAAAAAAAAATCATCGAAACAAAACTTATCAGCCAAAGAGTCACCGTTAACACTGCATCTTCGCTAGCCAAGGCTGACGATCCACGGTGTTTCTCTATTCTATGGATCGTCACCCTCCATCTTCTTCGCTAGCCAAGGCTGACGATCCACGGTGTTTCTCTATTCTATGAATAGAGAAACACCGTGGATCGTCACCCTTGGCTAGCGAAGATGTTAACACTGATACTGAGTACTTCCTACATGATCCAGTACATATGCTTGATCCACCTCTAAATGTATCGCGGGAAATTAAAACGCGAGATCTTTGTGACGTCATAGTTAACATTCTTTTGCGCTCGACAGTTTTCGTAAATTGTCGGACAAATTCGGAGAAGGAAATGACGTCATATGTCAGCAAAAGTTCAGTCTTTTTACGTAAGCTTATGTGTTGTTTACTGTAATGTTTTTAGAAGGAATTTTTTTATTGTTAAATGGAAATGATGTACGCGATGTAGAGGTAAGAATTTTCCGTAGAAACACTTTCTGTTCCACCATGTTGCTATGCACCGCAAAGGATCACTGGGATAGTAGAATGTTTTCACGTGGCCTCATAAAACTTTCTTTGAACAATGTGCAGATTTCAACTCGAATTTCCTCCGTTCGTACACGTTGTCTATGGAGCTCGCTACGCGAGCGGCGCTTCGCGCCGCCTCGCTGCGCTCGCTATAAAGAATTAATATTTTAAAGATCTTCGTCTCAAAAAGCAATCAACCAAGAAAACCGAAGCTTATGCGGAAGCATCTTCAGGTAGTGTAGATTTAAAATTGTAAAAATAATTACCCTCGGAAGTAGGGTGGGACTACAATGATGGGTTGAAATTTTACATAGGAATATTAAAGAAAACAGTCTTTAAATATCTTTTTCTCAGACACATATCTGCCAGGAAAGCTGAAAAATAAGTGGAAGCATCCTTAGGTAGTGTATATCAAAATGTGTGAAAATCATGCCCCGGGGGTAAGAAAGGGCAAAAATGGTGGGGGGGTGTGGATATTTTTATATAGGAATATATATATATATAAAGTCTTTAGAAAACCTTCCAATCAGCCAGGAAAGTTGTAACTTGTGTGGAAGCATCCCCAGGTAGTGTTGATGATGTAATGTTGTAAAACTCATGAGCCCTGGGGGTAGGGTGTGGCCAAGATGAATGTTTAATTTTTACATAGGAATATATTAATTAAACAATTTGAAATCTAAACGAAAATCTTCTTTTTTGGCTAAACAAGCTGAAAGTTAAGTGGAAGCATCCTCAGGTAGTGTAGATTCCAAGTTGTGAAAATCATGATCCCTGGGGGTTTCGATGGAAACACAGCGTGTGGGGAGGGTGCCAATTTTTATCTAGGAATTATTAAAAATCTTATTCTAAAAAAAAACATTTACATAGAAAAGCTGTAACTTTCGTAAAAACAGCCTCAGATAGTGTAGATTTAAATTTATTAAAATCAAAATTTTAAGGAGAAGGGTGGTGCCACATTTGGGATCCAATTGTACAAGGACAATATTTTAATTATTCTAAAAAAATAAAATGTTATCACATATGGTTTTACTTATATGCAAGGATTTTGACACATTGCTGATTCTTTAAAATTGATTAGACTCTAGCCCTTGGACGATTCTTGGGCCTCACAAGGGGTTCACAAATTGATGTATGTTTATATCTCATATACAAACACTTCTTTAGGATCTTTTCTAGCACTGCAATGCTTATCAACATGCGTCATGACAATAAAATCATCTGGTTATAAACGGGACGTGACTATAAACATAAGAATACACTAGACACGATCTCGTTGCGAGCAACGAGGAGGTCTTCCGTTCGATTTTTAGAATGAAATATGACATCATCGACTTTGATTTTCGACAGCAAACATGTTATGGAAAAGGAGTGAAGTACTAATGCTTTATTGTATTGTTTTTGTATAAGTTCTCTTGCTTTTTTAACCTAATCTAGCTTTAATAACCTTTCACAAAATGGCTCTCATTATAGGGCTATAGAAAAAAGATTTTAGAGCTCTTTGATCCCCTAATTTAAGGGGTAAGTCCCTTTTTCTTGGATTCAAATGAAAGGACATTTAATTCTGAACACATTTTGTCAGCAAGTGCTTAGAAAATTTTTGGCCGCTAAAAACCCTTAATTACGTAACACATGATAAAATCATTACATTGCTTGAATATATAACTATAAGATAACCACACTTGCTTCTATAACATTTCACAAAATATTTCTCAGTAAAAGGCTACAGATTGAAGACTTTAGAGCCCTTTGGTCCTCTTTTATTAGGGGCCAGCCCCTTTTTCTTGATATGGAATGAAAGTTAATTAAATTCTAAACAAATTTTGTTCAACACATGTTTAGTAATTCGTTACCGTTTTGGAGACAGATGAGAAAGAAGGTTTTAGGGGCCGGTCCCTTATCTCCTTTAAGGGGCCGTTCAACGAAATTTTGACGGTTGCAATTTGTTGAGAACATCATTTTGAACAACTTTTCTTTTATACAGCATTACAAAATATTTTTCCTTTCTGAGATAAGGGTGATCAAATTTTTTGACTTTTGGCCCCTAAAAACCCTTAATTACGTAACACATGATAAAATCATTACATTGCTTGAATACAGAACTATAAGATAAACACATTTGCTTCTATAATTTATTATAAAAATCCCTCGGTAAAGAGTTATGGGTAAAAGAAATTAGAGCCCTTTAGGTCCCTAATATTAGGGGATAGCCCCTTTTTCTTGGTATCAAATGAAAGGTCATTTGATTATAAAGACATTTCGTTTAACAAGTGTTCAGAAATTCGTTACCATTCTTGAGATATCTGAGAAAGAACGTTTTAGGGGCCGGTCCCTTATCTCCATAATGGGGCCGCTGAACCAAATTTTTTAGGTTGCATGTTGTTAAGTACATTATTTTGAGCATCTTTTCTTTTATACTACATTTCGAAATATTTTTCCTTTTTGAGATATAGGTGATCAAAGGTTTGGACTTTTGACCCCTAGAAACCCCTAATTACGTAACATATGAGAAAATCGTTATACTGCTTGGCTTCATAACTGTAAGATAAACATATTTGCTTCTATAATTTATTACAAAATATCCCTCGGTAAAGAGTTATGGGTAAAAGAGTTTAGAGCCTCTTAGGTCCCTAATATTAGGGGCCAGCCCCTTTTTCTTGATATCAGCAGAAAGGTCTTGTAAATATAAACCTTTTTTACATTACATGTTTTAACAAAATATTTTCCAGAAAAGAGATAAAGAGAGAAAAACACAAATTTCACGACGCTTTTTTAATGTCAATTTTCGAGCCATAGCAAGCTTTGGCGCCAGTAGTGCTAAACATACAAAACAACAATCATGCAAAACTTCAATCTTTCCTCTACCTACCGTAAAAATTTGAGCTCAATATCTCTTATATTTAGGAGAACAACAGAAGACAAAATACCCATATAAAAGTTAGAAAAATCTCAATATCTCAAAAACGGATGTGACGTCATCAATACAAAAAATTTCCAACCAAGTTCAGACCACTATCTATCACATCCTAAAATTTGATTGAGATCGGCCGAGCCGTTTCTGAGAAATCGCGTGCACAAAAAAAGGGGAAAAAATAATAATAACTAGACACGATCTCGTTGCGAGCAACGAGGAGGTCTTCCGTCTGATTTTAGAAATTGAGATTTATGTTCGATCTTGATTTTGCTATTTAACAGCTATACATGATTTAAAACAGGAAAAGAGGATCTTCATTTTAAGTGCCTGATACTATTTTGTTTCAGGTGTTTAGAAATTCGTCACCGTTCTTGAGATATTTCAGAAAGAATATTTTAGGGGCCGCACCTTATCTCC
The DNA here is from genome assembly GCF_963853765.1 of Magallana gigas. Taxonomy (NCBI): domain Eukaryota; kingdom Metazoa; phylum Mollusca; class Bivalvia; order Ostreida; family Ostreidae; genus Magallana; species Magallana gigas. The sequence continues at coordinate 39,130,068 of NC_088853.1, read as the reverse complement.
TTATTGGGGCCGCCGAACAAAAATTGTAAGGTTGCATGTTATTAGGTACATTATTTTGAGCATCTTTTCTTTTATACTGCATTTCAAAATATTTTTTCTTTTTGAGATATAGGTTATCAAATTTTTCGACTTTTGCCCCTAAAAATCCTTAATTACGTAACACATGAGAAAAATCATTATAATGTTAGGCTACATAACTGTAAGATAAACATATTTGCTTCTATAATCTATTACGAAATACCCCTCGGTAAAGAACTATAGGAAAAAGACTTTAGAGCCCTCTAGGTCCCTAATATTAGGGGCCAGCCCCTTTTTCATGGTATCAAATGAAAGGTCATTTGATTATAAAGACATTTTGTTCAACAAGTGTTCAGAAATCCGTTACCATTCTTGAGATATCTCAGAAAGAATATTTTAGGGGCCGGTCCCTTATCTCCTTATTGGGGCCGCTGAACCAAATTTTTTAGGCTGCATGTTGTTAAGGACATCATTTTGAGCATCTTTTCTTTTATACTGCATTTCAAAATATTTTTTCTTTTGGAGATATAGGTGAGCAAAGTTTTGGACTTTTGACCCCAAAAAATCCTTAATTACGTAACACATGAGAAAATCGTTATACTGCTTGGCTTCATAACTGTAAGATAAACATATTTGCTTCTATAATTTATTACAAAATATCCCTCAGTAAAGAACTATAGTAAAAAGACTATAGAGCCCTCTAGGTCCCTAATATTAGGGGCCAGCCCCTTTTTCTTGGTATCAAATGAAAGGTCATTTGATTATAAAGACATTTTGTTCAACAAGTGTTCAGAAATTCGTTACCATTCTTGAGATATCTCAGAAAGAATGTTTTAGGGGCCGGTCCCTTATCTCCTTATTGGGGCCGCTGAACCTAATTTTTTAGATTGCATGGTGTTAAGTACATCATTTTGAGCATCTTTTCTTTTATACTGCATTTCAAAATATTTTTCCGTTTTGAGATATAGGTGGTCAAAGTTTTGGACTTCTGACCCCTAAAAACCCCTAATTACGTAACATATGAGAAAATCGTTACACTGCTTGGCTTCATATATGTAAGATAAACATATTTGCTTCTATAATTCATTACAAAATATCCCTCGGTAAAGAGTTATGGGTAAAAGACTTTAGAGCCCATTAGGTCCCTTATTTGAGGGGCCAGCCCCTTTTTCCTGATATCAGCAGAAAGGTCTTGTAAATATAAACTTTTTTTACATTACATGTTTTAACAAAATATTTTCCAGAAAAGAGATAAAGAGAGAAAAGCACAAAAAATTACGACGCTTTTTTAATGTCAATTTTCGAGCCATAGCGAGCTTTGGCGCTAGTAGTGCTAAACATACAAAACAACAATCATGCAAAACTTCAATCTTTCGTTTACCAACCGTAGAAATTTGAGCTCAAAATCTCTTATAGTTTAGGAGAACGGCCGCAGACAAAATACCCATATAAAAAATAGAAAAATCTCAATATCTCCAAAACGGATGTGACGTCATCAGTGCAAAAAATTTGCTATCAACTTCAGACCACTATCTATCACATCTGAAAATTTGATGGATATCGGTTGAGCCGTTTCTGAGAAATCGCGTGCACAAAAATGGGAAGAAAAAAAAAAAGAATAAAAACTAGAGCAAAGCTCGTTGCAAAGCAACGAGTGGGTCTTCCGTCAATGTCGGAAGTAAAGCTGGAAGTTACTGTAAGAAGCAGAGCTCTTAAACCAATAACAAGAGTAACTAAAATAAAAAGATGAAAAAAATCGAATATTCCTGGTACGACTTAAAAAAATACGAATGATTTAATGTACGATTTAACAAAAACCTTTCCGATTTTAAGAACGAATTAATAGAAAAAATCCGAATGTGTTACAGTACCACTTAACAATTATTTATGGTACGAGTTAATGTTACTTTTAACATTACGCTATTTTTTAAACCAAGGACGCAGAATCAAAATTTCCGGAAAAATCAATTTTTAAACCCCGATATCTCTGTAATGCATCGTCCGATTTTAAAACGGCTTTCAGTGTTAGATTCAGCCAAATAAGCTCTACAAAACACATATTCACATTTGATTCGATCTAAAAATTCCTTTTTTCGAAAAATTTGTTTCACTTCCGGTTTCGACCGGAAGTGCCCGATTTTCATTTCCAGCCTTATTACAGAGGTAAATCGACCAAATCATAACCATTGAAAATTTCAAGCCTCTATCTTAAAGCGTTTTTGAGAAACGCCGCGGACAAAATGACTTTTTGAAATTTTTAAAAATGACGTTACGTCAAAACGAAAGTGACGTTGTCAAGAAAACTTTAACATCTTTGAGGGATAACAGTTTCACATTATCTCTGAAAATTTCATCAAAATCAGTTGGAAACTTTTTGAATTATAAAGCCGAGAAGGAGTCAGAAAAAAAAAGAAAAAGTATAATAATAACTAGAGCAAAGCTCGTTGCAAAGCAACGAGTGGGTCTTCCGTTAATGTTGGAAGTAAAGCTCGAAGTTCCTGTAAGAAGCAGAGCTCATAAACCGATCACAAGAGTAACTAAAATAAAAAGATGAAAAAAATCGAATATTCCTGGTACGACTTAACAAAATCCGAATGATTTTAAGTACGACTTAACAAAACCCTTCCTGATTTCAAGAACGACTTAACAAAAAAAATCCGAATGTGTTCAAGTACGACTTAACAATTATTTTTGGTACGAGTTAACTTTACTTTGAACATTACGCTATTTTTTAAACCAAGGACGCGGAAACAAAATTTCCGGAAAAATCAATTTTTGAACCCCGATATCTCTGTAATGCATTGTCCGATTTTAAAACGGATTTCAGTGTTAGATTCAGCTTGATAAGCTCTATTAAACACATATTCATTTTTGATTTGATCAGAAAATTCATTTTTTCGAAAAATTTGTTTCACTTCCGGTTTCGACCGGAAGTGACGGATTTTTATTTCCAGCCTTATTGCACATGTAAATTGCCAAATTCATAACCACATAAAATTTCAAGACTCTATCTTAAAGCATTTTTGAGAAATGTCGCGGACAAAATGACTTTTTTTTAAGTTTAAAAATGACGTAACGTCAAAATGGAATTGACGTTGTTATGGAAACTTTAAAATCTTTGAGGCATCATAATTGCACATAATCCCTGAAAGTTTCCTTCAAATAATTTGAAAACTTTTTGAGTTATGAAGCCGAAAAGGAGTCAGAAAAAAAAGAAAAAGAAAAAAAACTAGAGCAAAGCTCGTTGCAAAGCAACGAGTGGGTCTTCCGTTAATGTGGGAATTAAAGCTGGAAGTTCCTGTAAGAAGCAGAGCTCTTAAACCAATAACAAGAGTAACTAAACTAAAAAGATGAAAAAAATCGAATTATTCCTGGTACGACTTAACAAAACCCGAATGATTTTAAGTACGAATTAACAAAAACCAATTTCATTTCAAGAACGACTCAACAAAAAAAAATCCGAATGTGTTTAAGTACAACTTAACAATTATTTTTGGTACGAGTTAACTTAACTATAAACATTACGCTATTTTTTAAACCAAGGAGGTGGAATCAAAATTTCCGGAAAAATCAATTTTTAAACCCAGATATCTCTGTAATGCATCGTCCGATTTAAAAACGGCTTTCAGTGTTAGATTCAGCTTATTAAGCTCTACAAAACACATATTCATTTTTGATTTGATCAGAAAATTCATTTTATCGAAAAATTTGTTTCACTTCCGGTTTCGACCGGAAGTGACAAAATAATTTTTTCTGTACATTTGCCATAAGTCAATCCGCAGATTTACAATCACAGAAAATTTCAAGTCTTTATAAACAACCGTTTACGAGAAAAGTGCTGGACAAAATCACTTTTTGAAATTTTTTAAAATGACGTAACTAGAAACCGGAAGTGACTTAATGACTAAAAGTTTGAAGGCTTCAAGGGACAAGAAATTAAAATAATCCCTGAAAATTTCTTGCAAATTGGTTGAATAGTTTTTGAGATATAAAGCAAAAAAGAAGTCAGAAGGAAAAACAAGAAGAATAATAATAATAAACTAGAGCAAAGCTCGTTGCAAAGCAACGAGTGGGTCTTCCGTTAATGTCGGAAGTAAAGCTGGAAGTTCCTGTAAGAAGCAGAGCTCTTAAACCAATAACAAGAGTAACTAAAATAAAAAGATGAAAAATCGAATTATTCCTGGTACGACTTAACAAAATCCGAATGATTTTAAGTACGACTTAACAAAAACCTTTCTGATTTCAAGAACGACTTAACAAAAAAATCCGAATGTGTCCAAGTACGACTTAACAATTATTTTTGGTACGAGTTAATATTACTTTGAACATTACGCTATTTTTTAAACCAAGGACGCAGAATCAAAATTTCCGGAAAAATCAATTTTTAAACCCCGATATCTCTGCAATGCATCGTCCGATTTTTAAACGGCTTTCAGTGTTAGATTCAGCTTAATAAGCTCTACAAAACACATATACATTTTTGGTTAAATCAGAAAATTCATTTTTTCGAAAATTTTGTTTTACTTCCGGTTTCGACCGGAAGTGATAGATTTTCATTTCCAGCCTTATTACAGAGGTAAATCGATCAAATCATAACCATTCAAAATTTCAAGCCTCTATCTTAAAGCGTTTTTGAGAAAAGTCCGGGACAAAATGACTTTTTGAAATTTTTAAAAATGACGTCACGTCATAACGGGAGTGACGTTCTTTATAAAACTTTAATATTTTTGAGGGACGCCAACTTACAAAAATCTCTGAAAATTTCATCAAAATCGGTTAAACACTTTTTGAGTTATGAAGCAAAAAAGGAGTCAGAAGAAAAGAAAAAGAATAATAATAATAATAACTAGAGCAAAGCTCGTTGCAAAGCAACGAGTGGGTCTTCCGTTAATGTTGGAAGTAAAGCTGGAAGTTCCTGTAAGAAGCAGAGCTCTTAAACCAATAACAAGAGTACCTTAAATAAAAAGATGAAAAAATCGAAATATTCCTGGTACGACTTAACAAAAACCGAATAATTTTACGTACGACTTAACAAAAACCTTTCCGATTTCAAGAACGACTTAACAAAAAAAATCCGAATGTGTTACAGTACGACTTAACAATTAATTTTTAGGTACAAGTTAATTTAACCAAGAACTTGATACTAATTTCTTAACCAAAAACGCGGAATCAAAATTTCCGGAAAAATCATTTTTTGAACTCGTATATCTCTGTAATGCATCGTCCGATTTTAAAACGGCTTTCAGTGTTAGATTCAGCTTAATAAACTCTATAAAACACATATTCATTTTTGATTTGATCAGAAAATTCATTTTTTTGAAAAATTTGTTTCACTTCCGGTTTCGACCAGAAGTGACAGATTTTCATTTCCAGCCTTATTACAGAGGTAAATCGATTAAATCATAACCATTGAAAATTTCAAGCCTCTATCTTGAAGCGTTTTTTAGAAACGCCGCGGACAAAATGACTTTTTGAAAATTTTAAAAATGACGTAACGTAAAAACGGAAGTGACGTTTTCAAAGAAACTTCACAAACCTGGAGGTATTATAGTTGCACACAACCTCTGAACATTTCATTAAAATCGGTTGTAAACTTTTTGAGTTATAAAGCCGAAAAGGAGTCAGAAAAAAAAATAAAAAGAATAATAATAATAATAGAAAGAAACCGAAGAATAACAAGAGGGTCTTCCGTTGAAAACGGAAGACCCTAATAAAAAGAAACCGAAGAATAACAAGAGGGTCTTCCGTTGAAAACGGAAGACCCTAATAATAATAAAAAGAAACCGAAGAATAACAAGAGGGTCTTCCGTTGGAAACGGAAGACCCTAATAAAAAGAAACCGAAGAATAACAAGAGGGTCTTCCGTTGAAAACGGAAGACCCTAATAATAGGGAAAAAGAAACCGAAGAATAACAATAAGGTCTTCCGTTGGAAACGGAAGACCTTAATAAGAATAGGGAAAAAGAAACCGAAGAATAACAAGAAGGTCTTCCGTTGGAAACGGAAGACCTTAATAAGAGGAAATATAATTTTGCTAAAACATGATATACATGTATTACATGAATATCACATTTTCAAGATATTTTGCATTATGACTCCATTCAGCTGATTCTGTCATGTCTATTGTTGCTCAGGTGAGCGTTGTGGACCATGGGGGTCTTGTGTTAGATATGACGTGAAGATTTAAATGAAATAATTCGTTAACGATTTCATTTTTTTATTTAGCGGGGTTTTTTTGTTTGAAGTTGAAAAAATAACAGACTGAAAACTTTGGTTTTTATTAATGTTTACAGAAGCGAAGTCTGCAACATTTGCTTTAAAAAAGGGTATTAGAAACACAAGATTACATTAAGATAAGTTGTTTCCTCATTTCCATGGACTTTAAAAGGTTTTAATAAAGGTGTTTTTGTTCATATTATAGTAGTCCTAAATGTTTTGTTCCATTTTATTTTATTTTCAAATAGCTCATTAGCAATTAATCTAAACGAATCATGATACAAATAATGACTTTTTTTTTCTTCAAACATTTTAGGTATAAATAACCCTCACAGGATGAATCTCTGCCATTCAGTCAACTGAATGATAACTGAATGGTCTGGAAAGGTGACTGAATGGCACACATATGCCATTCAGTCACATTTCAGTTACCTTTCAGTCACCTTTCAATTGACTGAATGGCAGAGATTCATCCTGTGCCTTGTAGTAGTCACATACAAAATGTGTGTTGCAAGAACGCGGAACGAAAAACGGAACGTAACGTAAAACTGAAAATATCATATCACTTTTACCGCTTTAAAATGTTATAGATTGGCCAGAAACGATTAACGTTGTATGATTTATCCATATCTAATAAATGATTATCAACATGTGACTGCCTTATTGATATTCTTATAAATGTCTAACAAATATACACGTTGCATTATATTCAATTGGCGTTAGTAAAATACAAAATGAAACAAAAATCGAATGTATACGAATTGTCTATTATTAACAAGATTAAACAAGTAAATTAGCTATATCTCTTCACTTATTTTTCGGGTATGGTATTGCTGGCATAACGTAACGCAGTTAGTGAAAGCGTTTCGTATGTTTCATTAGTATTTTTATAATTCAAATATGATGTATAAATTTACATCGACAATGAATGTTCTGTGTTCTATACAATCTTAAATTACAATACAGTATCATTAAGATGAAAACAACCGTACGACTGACGACACTCAAAATAAAAATACATTGAACGTTAAAATACTCGGTACTTAGTGAAACTAGTATTTTTAGCAATGCAATTTTGTTTACGTTTGAATTACTTGGCAGCTGTTCATTCCTGCAGCAAAATATGTATATATGATCTAAATAGAGAGCTTTAGACATTGCCTAGGTTGATTTTCCGATTAAAGATTGGGACTGTAGTCATTCGATCCCAAAATCTTCATGCAACATATTTGGACAATTTAAAAAAAAAATACACATACCTGTAAAAGATGCAATTGAAATCGATGAAACGGGAAACATCAAAGGAAACTTCATTGACGCATTATCATTTTTAATCAGACAAATTCACAGGATCGAAACCAGATTTCTTACGGAGATTTATAATGGGAAATGTTGACGCCTTTTCTCTATTTGGAAGTCACTCAGAAGACCGTGCACACTTTTTCAGCGTTATCACCTGGGTCTCTTGAAATGGGAAACCCTGTAAACTTCTTTATTTTAGCCGTGTATTGAAGCCAGATGGTGAGCTAGAAAAGGTCGACGTTTTAAAGAAGGAATAATGAGAATAGTTCATGCTTCTGAAAGAAAACCGCTTGAACCTTGAGGTATATATAAATATCAAGCTGTTCAGCAAGATGTTTATCAATGATATTTTGGGACAGAATATAGTGGTCAATGCATGTACCGTTAATTTTGAGGAAATAATTATTCTTGAATAAATAATTTCGATACAAGTTAAATGTTTGTAAAGAGATTATAAAAGTATATTAATACAGTACTTAAAAAATACAAGTGAACACTTTTATGATTTTTTTTCTGCATATTGCTAATCTTTCCAAAAAAATTACATAAAGTATATCGTTTTTGGCATGATTAACGCATCTATCCAGTAAATAACATAAGATAAGAGTGTCTTTTTTACGTCCCGTTTCGCTTTCCGTTCCCTTTTCTGTTCCGCGTTTTAGCAACACCCCATATAAAATGTACATATTTTTCACAAAATAATTTACATTTCCTTAAAATGACAGTTTGAAACAAGATATCTGTGAGCCAATGCTCACTAGTGATACCCCCGCTCTGATTTGAATATGCAAAATAAGCAAAGTTGACATTTAACAGAAAGCTGGCATCCGAATGGTACAGAAATATATCCCACAATATGGCATGCCTAAACAAATAGTGTTTAAAATTTCAAGCATCTGCGATAAATAGCTGCTGAGAAATATTTGACGAAAATTTGATTGAAAATTTTGGCTAAAATAAACAAAGTACTCATTTAACAGGAAGTTGCCGTCCAATTAGTACAAAAATATATCCCACGATATGTCATGCCTATACAAATACTGTTGAAAAATTTCAAGCATCTGCAATAAACAGTTGCTGAGAAAACTTTGACGAAATTTTGTTTGAAAATTGTTGCTAAAAATAAAAAAAAGTCGTCATTTAACTGGAAGTTGACGTCTGATTGGTACAAAAATATATCCCACGATATGGCATGCCTATACAAACACTGTGTAAAAATATCAAGCATCTGCAATAAATAGTTGCTGAGAAATCTTTGACGAAAATTTGTTTAAAAATTTTGGTTAAAAAATAAGCAAAGTCGACATTAAACAGGAAGTTGACGTCCGATTGGAACAAAAATATATCCCACGATATGGCATGCCTTAACAAACACTGTGTAAATATTTAATGCATCTGCGATAAATAGTTGCAGAGATACGGTACAGGCAACGCGGATCCCGTATTGGCCCGCGTTACCGTCACGGTATTTTTATCGTTCCCGCGATACACCATCGCGGTTTTTGATCGCGGTATGGATTGCGACCGTGATGACACCACGACGGTGTGATTTACCGTTATTCCTGCTGCTGCTTGTTTTTGTTACTTTACCTGTACTGTACATTACAGGCAATGCGGGTCGCGTAAATACACGTCAAATATGCGACTTCAGATTTAAGCATAACAGCTGCATTGTAAATAAATTGTGGTTCATATTAATATAAAGTTAATAAATAATATTTATGAAATAGAATTTCGTGAAATTGGAAACTACATTTGAATTACAACATAACACAACATTACGCAAATAAATTATGTGATGTGTAAATAAGAACACACATCTTTGTATTTGACGTGCTTATTTCAGTTATTATTTCTATTAGTTGTTAATCCTGTTTTTAGAACACTCTTAAAATTAAATATTTCATCGTATCAATGCAGAGCAATTTTATCTTCTCATTTTATAAGTTGACACGCATAGCGCCGTAAACTGTCAGTACATGTGTATTTTTTAAATTGAGAAATGAACAAATGTCGGGAATCAACTATCAAATATTTTTTTTTCCATTCAATAATAAAATTATCATTCAAATATAAAGTTGGTGCTGCTTTAAAGCGCCTTGAATAATAACGTGTCAGTATGCGTTCTTGTGTATACATATAAAGTTTAAGTCACGGTCATTTTCTGTGTATACATGTAGTGATTAACAAACTAAAGGGTAGAAGACGACATGCCCTTGAGGGTTTTCACACCTATTCGCGACAAAAGAAAAAGTTTAAATCGCGTACGGCTTCGTCTAATCGCTCAACACCTTACAGAAGAGGGGAGAGAGAGAGAGAGAGAGAGAGAGAGAGAGAGAGAGAGAGAGAGAGAGAGAGAGAGAGAGAGAGAGAGAGGGGGGGTGGGGCGTTTAAGAGTAATTTAACGTACACTTATGTGAAATATAGTAGTATCCAATTCTAAATATTCATAAAATTAGTATTCATAAAAGAATATGGTACACTGTGATTGAATTCATCATGCAATTTCAGATTTGAGTCCACGTGCTGCACCTGTCAATCAACTCAGCCCGCTAGTTCTACCACGTGTTCCCTCCATGACAAAGTTTCGTTCTATTAGTTTTATTTTTAATAAAGAAAATAAGAAGTATATCTAACAGTTAAGTTTTTACAATGTTCGTGATGCTTGATTTACTGTGTTTAGAAAGTTTAATTCGTTGTGTTTATTCTCTCTCTCGTTTACTTAATAATGGAGATTTTTTGCGGGAAGGAACATCTTAAACACGTTTAACTGTTAAAGAACGCAGTAAAATGAATCAATTATTTAATATAACTATTAGTAAAATTGTTTGACATACATGTAGAATTCTTCTTGGTCAATCGTTACACAGATTATCTACCTGCCTCATTCCTGTGTATTCTGTGCGTTCAAGCGTAGAGTGATTTCCTGTCAGTGCGATAGTTTCACACCTTTGTGTAAAACAATAGGGACTAAAGTCAAATAAAGTTAACTTTGACAGATATAAAACTTTGAGGTGAGTGGGGGGGAAGGTTAGGTTACGAAAACGGGTTTACATATGTGTAGTAGCTTTATATACAATAAAATTACAAGCACACATAAAATGATATCAATACATTTACTGAAATGTTTAAATGTTTTTTTTATCGGCATGAAATATCAACAGCAAAACATTCAAAACATGTTCATAATTCGTTTAAAATGTGTAAGAACATAGGAATACGGTTTAACAACATTTCATTCTCAAAATAAATTATCTAGTTATTCTGTTTAGAGAGAGAGAGAGAGAGAGAGGGGGGGGGGCTCGGTCGCGAGCGAACGCTAACCTCCGTCACGGCGGGTAGCTGGTACACCATCACGACAACATGACAAGGGATACCCACAATATCTTTCGATTACATAATTTTATGCAACTCTGGGTATCTCTAATGCTCCGTACTCTCTATTTGTTAGAGATACACGTTCATTTTCGCATTACGATGGGGCGTATTCGACACGATTTGAAGCTGGAGATAGTTAGAATGCATCAGAGCGGTACTTCTGTAGCTGGGATTCGTGGACGACTTATCTCCATGGGACACATTAAATATTCAAGTCAGACTGAGTATTGAAGAACACACGGCTTCGCACTTGAAGATTGTCGTCGCAAACGTAACGCACTAGAAAGTGGGAATCCTCGCGCAATGACAAACGTCGAGCCAAACTTAAAGTAACGCAACACAAAATCACTAAAACGTGAATACACAAAAAATGTTCTTTACACGTAGAAGACCTTGAAAGAAATGAACCGAACGTGCTAAAAATACCGGGTTGCTAATCATAGGAAGCCCTGATTTTGAATCACTTGCTCATCATTAGTTGACACGCATGGACTTCAACAACAAACAATACAAATGTAAGCGGACCATTTAATTGTTAAGAAAACACAATCACACTGCGTACACATTCATAATTTTAAAATCATTTCATGATAATTTTTATTTTAACGACCTTCTTGAAATATGATAATGGAATCGAAAATATTTTATTTGCGACTGCTGCACAAGTATTAAATTAAATACTATAAGAATATATTTAATAGCTATGAAATAAAAAAAAATATTAAAAAAGATTACAAGTATTTTGATTATAATCTCTGTCAAAATCTGGTTAAATATCGTCATTGAATATAAATTAACATGCAATTTATTTGTCATTCGGGGAGATAACTCCCGCTTGTATACGATACTTTTCCATCGATAATTTTACCGTGACGGGGACAGGTAGATGATCAGTTCACCGTGATGGGAACGCGGGATACCTGTCTCACCTGGCCGATCACCTCGATGTGTTTATACCGTGACGGGGCGCGGGAAACACGGGATCCGCGTTGCCTGTACTGTAAATGCGACAGAAATTTTTGTTACGGACGGACAGACAGACGGACAGACAGACAGACAGACAGACAGACAGACAGACAGACACAGAAGGGTAAAACAGTATAATAATTCACTTCTGTGTTTATAACGCTTGTCCGACAGAATTATTTTAAAGTTCATATCACTCTTTTTGTATAGCGAACAAAACGGAATGTAGCTTTGGTACAATACCCTAAAACTGTAGGCCGCAAACCTGACTGTAAGGTTCTGAATCACAATTAACTAATTTATCAACCTTCCTGTTATACCAATATATCAACGCTTTACCTAAGGTAAACAAGTAACGGTATAAACGGTATAGAGTTTTCAAAAATAAAGCTTGTGTAGTAACGAAAATATTCAGTCCTTTCTAAATCATTAGACAACAGTTCGCGCAAAGTTATAACAAAGCATAATTGTCTCTCATCTAAAACCCCATTTTATTGAATCATAGCGGGTAGACAACACAGAAATCAAACGATAGTTTTCGTGATAACTTTTTTTTTCAGATTGTACTTAGGAATACTTTAACCCCCTGAATGCAGATTACCACAAACAATTTCCAACACATATTCATAACTATCATGTCGACCAGATACAATTACTATTAGTAAATATATTGAAACGGAATAGGGGTAGTGACAAGCAGAGAAACACACCCATGAAGTTTAAGTAATAAAGCACACCCGTACACGTACAGAGTACACCCATTGAAATGGAATGACCTGGTCCCCCCTTGGAAGTAAACTCTCCCAAGCGTATATAAGCAGACTCATCTAGCAGATAAGGCAGAGTAGGTCTGAAACCCACAGCTCTCAGAAGAACCAGCAAGACCTGGAAGGTAATAGAAACCTGATAGAAGTAATTTGTGAGTTTGTAAGTAGGCAGACTAGGGGAAGGAATACTCCTCAGCGGTAATTGGAATTGGAATCTTAATTGGTTGTCGGGAGGTAGTAAGTCTATATGACTGAGGCGCCTGACTTCCTGTAATATTAAGAACCCTTTACCAAGGCACGCGGGGATAAGTATCCCAGTTAAACAATACTAAGTAGTTTAAATTCGCCTCCAATCAATTGTAAATCAAGTTTAATCATTGTACTCAGGAAGTGTAGAAGTAAAACTAATATATTTATATCCCTTAAAAAGAACTCGGTATTTTGTTTAGGTAAAACACGTTACATTTTGGTGGCAGCTGGTTAAGGGATAGGAACTGATTAAATTGTTGATTTATTTTGGTTTTGTTGTTTTATGTAGATTTGTTTTACCAGGTTAATATTTTACCAATTAATTTTTGACGGGTATAGTGGACCGAGTATTTGTGACTTGGTAAGTATATTAGAGCTTGTGTATAGTTATCCAAAGGTCGGTTGCGCCGCGTGTGTACAGCGTTACTTCGTGTATTGTTAGGCTTGTTATTGGTTTGCTTAGTCTCCGGGTAATGAATATTACTCGGTGAAGTTTACCAAGTGCAAAGTTTACCGAGTGCAAAGTTAACCAAGTGCATTTATAGGAAATTGTAACCCAGTTAGAATATAATACCAGAATGAGTGAAGACGATTTGTTAGCCGACCTCAGTGCCATAGATGCCAGAAGGGAAAAGCTCCGAGCAGAAATTGAAAGATTACGATCAACTCCACAGTTTGCCAAACATTCGCCAATGCCAGACTCCGGAGTAGACATGGGCTACAAAAGCAATCGCAACCCTGGCGACAGTTTTGAAATAAATTTCAAAACACCGAAGAACACGGGGTATGCACCTGGTCACTTTGAATACCCAAAGCCTGGGTACACATTGTACGAAGTTGAGAAGGATCGTGCACTGCCGAAGGTTACAGATACTGAAAACAGGCTGCCGCGCTTAGGAACCATAAGCCAACCAGTGTTCACCGAGACATATTTGACACCCAACCCTTACCTAAGTACTCGGTGTGCGGTGTCATCATCAGATTCGTCTACGGTTACGTGGTCAAATAATTGGAATCCAGTGCAGGAATCCGTTTACCGATCGTTTCCTACTATTACTACAACTAAAAATATTTCGAATGAACGGTCTCAGGACTATGGTAAAACAGTGATGAAACCGGCAACATATGACGGCACTGCATCATGGATTGATTACAAAGCGCATTTTGAGGCCTGTAGCGATATCAATTCATGGAACTCCCAGCAGAAAAGCTTGTACCTGGCAGCTTCTTTAAGAGGACAGGCCCAGACCGTCCTCGGTAACATGAGATCAGGAGTGAATAGGACCTACGCAGAGTTATGCGAAGCTTTGGAATCGAGATTTGCACCCGCGAATCAAACTGAACTCTACCGGGCAATGCTCAGAGAGAAGCGCCAAAGACCAAATGAATCTTTACCAGAACTTGGTGAAAGTATTCGACGTCTAGCGCATCTGGCATATCGTACTGCTCCCAGAGAAGTTACAGAGATGATCGCCAAAGATCAGTTCATAGATGCTTTGACAGAGTTTGATATGCGTCTACGCATTCAGCAATCTCGACCAAAGTCACTCAATGAAGCAATACGTTGTGCAGTTGAGATTGAGGCATTCTCTAGAGCAGAACGTCAAAGAAGAGAAAATGGTGGATATGTCAGGACCACGAGCAATAACCATGTTACACCTGATGCACAAGATCCTACTGTTAGGGAGGAACTCAGGCAATTAAGAGATGAGATACAGGCGTCTCTTAAAGATTTAGAAAAGAAAATTGTTAATGTCTCGGTAAAAGAATCATCTGCTGCTGCAGATACGGGTAATATAGCCAAGGAAGGTAGATTTCCTTTTAAATGCCACCATTGTGGAAAGAAAGGCCACATGATCAAAGATTGTTTTCTGAGAAACAATAGAGGTGGCACTAGAATGCAAAAACCAGAGGTAAAGGATTCATCCAGTGTCAAAGGGAATACAGATTCCAATAAGAGGAATGATTCGAGAGTTTCCAGTACAACGGCCATGAAAGTTGACCAAGACAGCCATGAATCTGGGTTGTTTGTCAAGGCAAAGGTAAATGGCACTCAGTGTAATTTACTGTTAGATACGGGAGCCACTCTGACTATTTTGTCAGATCAACTGTATGCAGAAATAGACAAAATCAGCAGAACTTCCCTTTTACCGATATCACAGAGAATTGTAGGGGCTGATGGTGCGCCGCTTACGGTACAAGGAAAAGGAGTATTTGGCATTAAACTTGGTTCTCAAGAATTTGAGACTCAGGCAGTGATAGCAAACATAAAGGCAGATGGCATTATTGGATTAGATTTCTTACAAACGAATGAATGCCTAGTTGACGTATGCAAGACCAAGATGTATGTACGTGGGATAGAACATGAATTAGATGTGCAAGGAAATATTGGCTGCTTTCGGGTGAGCCTATGTGAAACCATATCCATTCCTCCTAAAAGCGAAATGGTATGCCCGGGTCAAGTGTTAGACCTACCGAAATTCCCACAGATACCGTTGTTAATTGAACCTTGTGCCAAGTTTCAGGACAGCGGAAGAGCATTGGTAGCTCGATCTGTAGTCAATTCATCTGAGAAAATACCAGTTAGACTGATGACTATCGGTTGACTACCTTAAACAACTAAACGGTGAAGGACGCCTACCCTTTACCGCGTATTGATGACTCCCTAGATCGACTGGAAGGAGCGTCTTGGTTTTGCACTCTAGATCTTCACTCGGGCTACTGGCAGGTAGAAATGAACGAGACCGATAAACCAAAGACTGCATTTGTGACCAGAAGTGGCCTTTTTCAATTTACCGTGATGCCATTTGGACTTTGTAACAGTCCGGCTACGTTTGAAAGACTAATGGAAGTAGTGTTGGCTGGACTTAATTTCAATGTATGTTTGGTATATATTGATGATATCATTATCTTTGGTAAAACGTTTGATGAAACGCTTCAAAACTTAGAACAAGTATTGACCAAGTTACAATTGGCAGGACTAAAGCTCAAAGCTGCAAAATGCACTTTGTTCAAGAAGGAAGTTCTGTTTCTGGGGTATAAGGTATCTGGCGACGGAGTACAAACAGATCCGGCCAAAGTAGCTGTTGTGGAACAATGGCCAATACCGATTGAGGTCAGTGAGGTGCGATCCTTCGTGGGTGTATGCAGCTATTACCGGAGATTTATAGCTGGATTCTCTAGCCTGGCAAAACCGTTATTTCGGTTAACGGAAAAAGGAAGAGAATTTAAATGGACGTCTGATTGTCAGAGTGCCTTTGATAATCTTAAAAAGTGTTTGACAACTGCCCCAGTTTTGGCACACCCAAACTTTTCAGTGCCCTTTATACTTGACACAGACGCAAGTCAAGTGGGACTTGGTGCAGTGTTGTCCCAGGATATAGATGGTACGACCAAGGTGATATCATACGCAAGTAGAACACTGTCTAAGAGTGAAAGAAAATACTGCGTCACCAGAAAGGAATTGATGGCTCTTGTCTTTGCATGCAAACATTTTCGACACTACCTGTATGGTCACAAAGTCATTGTGCGCACTGATCATAGCGCCTTAAAGTGGTTAATGAGTTTCAAAGATCCTCAGGGACAAGTAGCCAGGTGGATCGAATTACTCAGTACCTATGACTTGGAAATCACTCATAGACCTGGTGCGAAACATGGAAATGCGGACAGTTTGAGTAGATATCCGTGTCGCCAGTGTGGATATGGAGAGAAGGTTGTACAAAGTGTAACACCTGACACTGCTCCAGATAGTAGTTCTACAGTGCAATGTCTGCAAGAGGGTGATTCTGATTTGAAGAAAGTCAGAGAATGGTTAGAGCTAAATGATCGCCCAGAATACATCCAAATTAAACATGAAAGTAACGTAATCAAATCTCTTTGGTCGCAGTACAAATTCCTGGAAGTAAGAGACAATCTACTCTGTAGAAGATGGGAAGGTGATCGAAAAACCATTTACCAGGTGCTGGTGCCAATGTCGGAGAGGAAAGAAATACTCAGAGAGTGTCATGATGCAAAAACATCGGGACGTCTAGGTGTTAGAAAGACTCTTGCTAGAGTACGAGAAAGGTTTTATTGGCCAGGTTTACAGGCAGATGTCCGAATTTATGTAACCGGATGTCCACAATGCCGGAAAAGAAAAGTTCGTTCTTCTGGAAAGTCACACATGCAAATTGACCAAACAGGCTATCCTTTAGAACGTGTGGCCAGTGACATAATGGGACCTTTACCAGAGACTGAATCTGGCAACAAATATATAATCGTTGTATCTGACTATTTTACCAAATGGACAGAGGCGTATCCTTTGAAAAATATTGAGTCCCAAACCGTGGCGAAAGTTCTGGTGGAACAGTTTTTCTGTAAATATGGTGTACCTGAAATCGTACACAGTGACCAAGGCAGGCAGTACGAGAGTCGGTTGTTCAAAGACATGTGTGAGCTACTCGGTATCAAAAAGACCCGCACGACGGCGTTCCACCCGAAATCGGACGGCATGTTTGAGAGATTTAACAAAACCTTAGCTACCATGTTAAGCGCTTATGTCTCTGACTACCAGGAAGACTGGGATAAGAAATTACCATATGTTCTAATGGCTTACCGATCCTCTCAGCATGAAAGCACGGGTTACACTCCGAATATGTTGATGATGGGAAGAGAGACTGCTACCCCAATTGATATCATGTATGAGCTTCCAAACAGACTAAAACCCACTAATGTACATGACTGGGTATGGGAACTTAGGAAAACTTTGGAAGAGGCGCATGCAAACACGCGCAAAATAACAGAACAATCTATGTTGCGCCAAAAGAGATACCATGATCAAAATGTGGTGAAAAAGAAGTTTGAAGAGGGTGACAAGGTGTTAGTATACTTTCCACAGAGAGCTGTTGGGAAATCACCTAAACTTATGAGTTTCTGGTATGGTCCTTACATCATTGTAAAACAGCACTCTGATGTTACTTTCAAAATCAGAAAAGAAACTGATACCAAGACACTTGGTGTACATGTTGATAGGTTAAGACCTTACGGGACTCAGGTCCTTAGAGATGAAGGCGATAGCGAAAGTTTAGAGAATCATGATCAGGTTATAGATGCTAAGGATTTAGAAAACCATGATAAGGGTAATGATGTCATCTCTGACGATGAGTCTCAGGTGGTACTGTTAGGTAATTCAGAATTGAATGAGATAGAGCTAGCATATGCTGGTCGTAGACAAAGAAAAAGACCAGCTTGGCATTCCGACTATGAGTTCGATTACAAGGTTTAATGTCATTATGTTATTTCAGTTTGTAGGACAGAATGCCGAAGACTAAAGTTACCCAACGAAAACCTGGATTCCTATGTTCCATTTGTCTGGTTCAACTGCCAACTAAAGACAAGTGGAGTGAACACCTGTTAAAATGTGGAATGGCAGATATTCAGAAGAGAAGATTTGAATGTTATTTTTGCGACCATGCCTTTGGTAGGAAGATTGTGTTGGTGAAACATATGCAACGATTGCACCCTGGTCAGGACCATTGTACTACCCCACTGGAGTCCACTGAACCTGAGAAATCTCCACCAAGACGCGTGGAAGATGAAGAGGATTGGCAGGAGGATCCAGGAGAACTCTTGTTTGAGGAGGAGAAGGACAGAGAAGCCAGTAGAACGTACAGGAAGAAGACGTCTCCAGTTTTACCAGGGGTGAAAAGAAGAAACACGGAGACATCAGAAACGGTGACCATAGACGTTCCTACTAATGAAGAGAGAGAGAGAGAGGAACCTAGCAACAGTGCTTTGGTGGTGCAGAAGGCGCCCTTGGATGACCAACACTGCTCATGCTGTTCTAAGAAGAGCAAGAAAGCTGACGCTGAAACACAGACTGATACAAATCTAAAGGCAGGAAAGAGTCACCAGAAAATAATAAGAGTCACCAGAAAATTTCAGAAAGATGGTGAGACAGTGGAGCGTTTCGAGGAAGATATCTGGAATGACTGAGATTTGTGATATTCTTAATGAATGTGCTTTTTGCATGCAAATGGTGTTTTGCTGAGAAGAAGATTCTTTTGTTTTACCTAGTAACAGTTGGTTACTTGAACTATGTAAATTTACATGTAGATGTTCTTTAAATTGTTTGATGGCTGTCAAGTTTCATGCATATGGTAACAATTAGTTACCATGTAAAATTTAAAAAAAAAAAAAAAAAAAATTATTTGATTCTCATTGATTTAGCGTGCGGGACGCACGGTGTTAGAGGCGTGGGTAGTGAAACGGAATAGGGGTAGTGACAAGCAGAGAAACACACCCATGAAGTTTAAGTAATAAAGCACACCCGTACGCGTACAGAGTACACCCATTGAAATGGAATGACCTGGTCCCCCCTCGGAAGTAAACTCTCCCAAGGGTATATAAGCAGACTCATCTAGCAGATAAGGCAGAGTAGGTCTGAAACCCACAGCTCTCAGAAGAACCAGCAAGACCTGGAAGGTAATAGAAACCTGATAGAATTAATTTGTGAGGTTGTAAGTAGGCAGACTAGGGGAAGGAATACTCCTCAGCGGTAATTGGAATTGGAATCTTAATTGGTTGTCGGGAGGTAGTAAGTCTATATGACTGAGGCGCCTGACTTCCTGTAATATTAAGAACCCTTTACCAAGGCACGCGATGATAAGTATCCCAGTTAAACAATACTAAGTAGTTTAAATTCGCCTCCAATCAATTGTAAATCAAGTTTAATCATTGTAGTCAGGAAGAGTAGAAGTAAAATTAATATATTTATATCCCTTAAAAAGAACCCGGTATTTTGATTAGGTAAAACACGTTACAATATGATTCTAACAATCACGGTATACTTCTTTTCGTGTTTTAGAATGACACTTGAATGGTCAGATTTAAGTTTTACCTTATGTTAATAACATTGTTTTTCTTCCCGAATTATGAGCGACGGTTAAGTATATGTTATTCTTGAAAATGATCTCTATAGCACAAATATCCTGATGTTTATTAAAACAAACCAATTATTTCCAATATAAGGTAGTGTGTTAAAGGAGGAAGTAGCACGATAAAGAAATCTTTGTATGTATAGCTCTTCTAAATCATATGAAGTGTTTTCAGGGTCAGATAGTAAAGAGATTAAAATTTTTAAATTAACTTGAGAAATGTTCCATGTTATCTACCCACCACGGTTATCAATAATATAATCTTCACTGATGTATCTTAAGGTTTTTTATTGGGGTTCAAGTGATATTTTGTTAAACAAGAAGGTGTAAGGTGCCTTTTCAGGTTCTTTACTGTTTGGATTAAACTTTCTAGTTTTCAAGAGAGGGTTCAGGCCGCCCTTCTGCAATGCACTCTGACTGAATTCCAATTAGTTAGCACGATCGTATCGCTATCTGACAATTATTTCTAACGACAATCATATACAATAGCTGCTTAACATTTTATATTACTCTTGATATTAAATCTTTGTCCAGTACTTTTACTTCACATTGGTATAACAACTAATGTTGTTAAAAATACCAGTTGAAATCTTCAAAAAAACGGTACCATAACTTTGTTTATATGTAGAAATGGGTTAATAATACGTATCTTTTTTTCTCTCAGGAATTCTCAGAGTTTAGCCGCCGCCATTGAATTTGATATTATAATAAATGATGGTGGTGTTGTTATTTTAAACGACAAATATATGAAACTTGCATATGTATTCAATGTAAGTGTGCGTTAAACAATTAGCTATTTTAGTTGATACGTGAGAGAATGTGTAGAATGTTGCGCCTGTAGTGCAGTTGATATTTAGCAATGTGCTAGTTGATATTGTCAAAAAGAATCATATAAACTTGTTTTTCACTGAATCGATAACGTTTTGTACAGATTCCAGCTTTCGGTCGTACATAGCAGAGCATTTACTTGGATTCTCTGTGTATGTCTCCAATACCACGGATAGATCACAGGGAACGTTGTGTTTCAAGGACGACAACTTCACAATACACACAATACCCCCTGTCTTCACAACAAATTGTTTTGTTCATGGACAATATGTCATCTACTACAACGAGAGACTACCAGGAGTTGTCTACCCTGACGATTATTATAGATATGTTGACATTCTCCTTTGTGAAGTAGAAGTGTATGGTAAGCGGTTTTTTTTTTAAATTCTAATAACCTTTCAAAATTGTTTAAAATGTGGTAATAGGTCTACATTATTTTTTTTCAAAACGTAGAACAACAGAACAGTGTGCAGACCTTGTGGATTTAATCAAAGTTACAGTGTTGTTAATTCAAATAAATCTATCAAATTTTATCCAGGCATTTAAAGTGTCTATTTTAACTTCTGAATGTTTGCCCCCCCCCCTTGTTGTAATAACAGTAAGTTGTTTTGATTTGCAATTTACTTGTGTTATCCGTGTATGTCTCCAATATCACGGATAGATCACAGTGGAGGTTGTGTTTCAAGGATAATTATTTCACAATAAACACAATGATACATGTACCTTCTGTCTTCACAACAAACTGTATATTTATCTGACAATATGCCATCTACTACAACGAGAGACCACCTGGAGTTGTCTACTCTGACGGTTATTATAGTAATGTATGGAGTAACCTATGTTAAGTAGAGGTGTTTAGATAGTGTTCTTTGTAATTTCAACAACCTTTGATAAATGTTGTAATATTTTTTTTATATTACGACACATATTTACCTTTATCGTCAAAACATAACACAAAAAACTAGTGTATATACCCTGCTGAATAAATCAGTAATGAGCCTATCAAATCATGTTCAATTATTTAAAGTGTCCATTTTTTTCTACGAACCCCCCTCCTAACAATCAATGACACATTGTAAAATGCATGCTATGCTTAGCAATTTTTATAAGGATGTGCATTTATTTATTAAAACTAGGCACAAAGAAACCTTTTGATGATAAATCAATATAAAGATGATTCAGGACAGGAATAAAGCATTCCAAATATTTCATTTAGGTCCAATTTAACTGAATCCTCTTCCTGTAATGATCATGGATGTTACATGTATGTTAGGGCGGGGTTAAAGTAGCCAATCAGTATAACTGAAATGATGGTATATACCATTATATTGTATATAAATAGTGCCTGTTTGCGAGGGTAACAGTTGAAATTGACACCCCGAGAAAACCCTTGTCAACCGACGCGAAGACATTGTTATAGACAATGAAGACAAACAGAATAATTCATGTAATATTTTTATTTTGTGATTTGGCGATTGTAGCCACGACTTACATAATACACAACAAAATGTATTTATATATATTATGGTTTTATAATAACCGTTATAATCAAATAATCCTTATTCCATAATGCATATTATAAACAAACCTTATCCTTATAAACCCTATCCTTATAATCATTATCCTTATAAACCTTATCCTTATAATCCTTATCCTTATAAACCTTATCCTTATACTCCTTATCCTTAAAATCCTTATCCTTATAAACCTTATAAATAGTGACAACATTCATACTGGTACTGGGTGAGCAGATACTCAGCAGAAGTTGTTAAAATACTTAAATTTAATAACAGGCGTCTTGAATAAGCGAGTTACTTAGAATAAAAAAAGGCAAATAAATACTTGGCATAGTTTAATGTATGGTGGACGATAATGTCTGTATTATATTATACAATCCATGACTCTGTGGTCAGAGATCTTCAGTATGACAGACAGAGTTATATGTTAGTCATGTAGTGGATATGCATTGATTTTTCTAGCATCAATGCATTATCGGAATGTCTGTAGAATGTGTCATGATTTTCAATTACATGAAAACCCTTTTAGGTTGATGACATCTTTGCTAGCAAGGGGTTTTCAGTCCACAATGGCTTGATGAAGGTGGAGCTCATTACTGAACTATCACAGTGCATCACCAATGTCGGTGTTTTTTAATCTGCTTTACTACTAGCAAACCAAATAAATAAAACCATTGCTTTGATATACTTTTAACTTATGCTTACTTATACTTTCTTAAGTTACATGGTTCTTTGATGGCGTTATGTAAACGTATAGTTATCCGTACCCAATGCTGTCAGGTACATGCGAACGTTTTTTGTTAAACAGTTGTTTGAACCGTTAGGTATGCATATATATACCGTACACTATAACATATCTTGACTGATTATTTCACAGGGTAAATTTACCAAAAATCACAAACAAACCAAAACAGTTTAACCAATTGACCCCCTTCTTGTTTTCTCACAAATCACAAAGTCATCTAAACTCCCTTTATAAGTCTCGTTACCAACTCAGAGATATACATCTATACTTATTGTTCATGTAAAAAAATGCATGATACGCAGTTAAAATATATGAACATTGCAAGATATATTATTTAATTTATTTAGCGTTTCTTAAAAGGTGTCCACCAAAAGGGTTTTAGGCATCTAACTGTTTTGTTATAAATGTTGCAATGTTGCGATATGTTTCTCATTGAATTGGTTTGGTCCTACCGGTATATTCCATTGTCTCGTTAATATAACGCATGGTACTTAGTTAATATTTAAGGTCATCGCAGGGAATATATTTTATAAAGGTAAGTATTAGCATAAAAGACGGTTCTCCAGCAACAGGAGTTTACAGGTCAAACTGTTTTGTTCTAAATGTTGCAATATTGCAATATGTTCCTGGTTTGATTAAAAATTGTCTTGATGAATTTTCCTGCATACCAATACACACAGTCATGTACATTTACGCCTCTTGCATCTTATTTCTTTGAGAATAGATTCTACAAAATTAAAACAAAAATCGTGTAATAAATAACTGTTCATGTACAGGATGTCCAGAAACAAGCTTTTACGGATCTAACTGCTCCATTCCCTGTCCAGATGTCAACTGTCAGTACTGTCACATAGAGACGGGCACCTGTCAGGGCTGTAAACCTGGGTACCAAGGTCATCGTTGTGTGTTAGGTAAGAAATAGTTTCAATAGACAAAGATTGTTTAAACGTGTGCAAGCCTGTATATGGCCTCGTTACGTATTGGCTACCATTACAAAGCATTGGTAGAACTAATCAAATTTGAAGATATTTTTTTTAATTCTGAAACAATTATACAAAACAGGTTAAAGCGTGTAATATTTTTCGTTTTAATTGTGTATAATAAAAGATCATAAACATGCGTGTACTTATGATTATAACAAATTTAAAAGCATTGAAATCTTATATTTTAGAACCCATTTGATTCCATATAAAAAAAGAATGCTTTGCCGTTTAGTTCCTGCATTGACTTTTAAAAAGTTTCACACATGTTAGAATAAAAAGTATTGATAGTAGGCAGTCAGGTAAACTTTTTTTTTTACAGCAAATTTGAAATTAAGCAAATTCACGGCTATGCAGAATTTTTATTTATGTTCCAGTAAAGTCTGTTTATGAACCTAAATAAAATTACCGTATATATCGAACACGACTCTAAAGAAATTACGACTCTAACGAAGTATATGTAAGCTCTTAATGAAAATGTACCGCAATTCTTCATTTCTGTAACGAATATTGTACATATATTAATAATTCTAAAACATATGAAATTCAAATATTTGTTGACTGCTTTAATGTTTATTAAATGGAATAATCGCGGCTTTACAAGATACAAAAAAAGTCACCTACCCTTGACTTTGCGTTTTGAGTCTTGTTGATAATATCCACGGTAAACTACATCTTATTCTAGGGGTGTTTACAATAATAACTCAATTATCGTCAAAATCCAGGAGTTATCGCTAATGGACTGCAAACACAAAACACACTCTTCGGGAAATGTAATTTATTTCATTGTTTCTAATTTTGATTTGTCAAAGGTGTATTTGGTTGCATGTTGTCGTATGAAGCCGCGTTGTATAAAAAAAAAAAAAAAACACTTTCAAATCCTTGTTTTGTCAATGAACTTTATATTTGTAAAATATTGTCCTATCGAGTATAAAACGAACGACAGTTTGAAATACTGTCATGTGACTGTTTAAGAACGAATTCACTTTAAGATTACATACAAATTCGTTATTGAACTTAAACGAATAACGGAAAAGTTAAATAACGTGTTTGCTCTATCAGTTAATAAGTTTCATGCCGGTGTAACGAAGAATATTGACCCGGGTTGAAAATTGACCCGGGGGTCATTTTTCAACGTTGAAAATTGAGACCAAAATCGTGAAATTTATACCCGGGGTCATTTTTCAACGGTATGAGAAAGATTTTTCTAAACTCTGATGACATCGACCCGTTGAAAATTGATCCTGTTGAGAATTGACCCAAACCTCAGAGTTTTGATCTGAACTGGAACTTACTCTACACGGTTTAAATGTACAATCATGCACATATTTGAAAGTTTCAGTTTTAAAATGTACATACTGTCCGATACATATGCGGACGTGGCTAATTTCTTTTAGGCTGATATGTCCAATTAATCATTTTGTTTTTAGATTGAAAATATGATATCCATTTATTATTACAATACTATTTATTTATACTAAATAAAGCTAAGAAGATGACCGTTTGCTTCGGAATGGAGCAGGCGAGTAGGGCTAGAATATTTTTTGACATAGATGACATGGTTTTCATTCCCTCATGTGACAGAATTTTAAGTTTAAACTTGTTACAATCTCTGATAAATATATCAAACAAACATATTGCCCGTTATCGTCACTTTTAAGGCAATTCAACAGAGCTCTTTTTGACAGGCACCTGACGTTGTATATTTTTCTAATAATTGAAAATATATAACCTCTATACTGCTTTATTGGGTAAAGGGTATATATATTTATATCAAGACAAAAGGATATAATGGCAGAAACCTATGCTTAATTTGAAGAAGTCAGAATATTTCACTGACAAAATAATAAATAAATGGTTGTTATATTTTTATCCTTTTTCATATATACTGGGTTTTTTATACATATGTATACAGCATATACATATTTACACATGTTTTTAATTTTTTACGACTTAAAAATAATTTTTCATAAACTTGTCTGATTAACTTTATTGAAGCACCATCCAATTTTCTGCATATACAGTCATAGTTCTTCTTAAAAATGAAACTTATTTGTATTATTTTGAGTTTTCAATTCTATTATTTACCTGTAAATTAGAAACACAGGCAACTGACGTAACATATTTTCTCAAAATTAAAAACATATACCCTCTACAGCAAAAATGTTAACAATTTCAAAAAAGTAGGTTTGCATCTAAATATACAGTCGGAGGATGGTTGATCTTATTATATTAATGGTATATACATGAACAGGTATGCAAAAAGTATACGACTGATAGATATGTTGTTTGGAGCAGCTGTATCAAGGAAAAATCCGAACTGCTTAAACATGTACAAATTAAAGCAACCAGGACAGTGCCAGGGATCAGAGTTAATTCTTCTAAAATGATTTTATATAGTGAGATTAATTTGGAAACCTTGCAATCTCGAAGGGATAGCTATAAACTAATTATATTCTACAAGAATATAAATGGTTTAGCACCACACGATATGTTAGATTGAATTCAATCATATTTTCTTACTGAACATGCATATAATCATAGATCAAATTAGCTTGTTTACTATCTACCACTATATACTTATTACAATAGCTTTGCTCCGTCTACATGTAAATTATGAAAAAATATTCATGCAGAAAAGAAAAGTTCATCAACTTTATCTTTCTTTTAAGTCAAAACTTAAAAAACAAAATACACCTAGAGCTTACAAACCTTTCAATTAAGACAATAGGAAATATTATTTTACGCCAATTACGGAATAAAGCTAGTAAAGCTTACTTTTTTAAGGATTTTTTTATCTGATGCGAGTCGATGTTTATACTGTGGGTCTGAATCTGAAGGAAATGTGATTTTTCCCTGGATATCCAAGATACACTCAACAAAGAGACGAACTTCTTAAACAACTTATTGACATTAGTGTACCATTTTATATGAACTATATACTTTATGGTAGTTCTGATTTTTCATATAGATAAAATTGAAAAATTGTTTCCCATGTTTATACTTATATTAGATGATAAATATTCAGATAATTATTCAATATTCAAGTACCTGATCATGTCTTATATACACATAATATACACATTTAACACGTTTAAATTAAATTAATAATGTAGGTGGCTGTGATAGGAAGGTCAATCATCTACTCCAACGCTGCTGTATGATCTTCCACTACTTATTTCTATTCAAAAAATGCAAGTTACCAATATATTGACGAAAACAATTAGTGTGAGCAAATTTATGATAAATGTTTGTGATCAAAGCAATTTAGAAACTTTAAAGCAAAATTCTATTGTCATCCTGTACAAAAATTAGGTTGCTAACTTGCTACAGATTCCATGAAGCAGAATTGCTAATGCCTAGAAAAATTAGCGATTTGATGATATTTAGTTACATCAGAAGTTATTCTAACGGAACAAATAAAACACCAAAAAATCGGCTTCAAGATATAGTTACTACAGCATTGTTCATGAAAGAGTACAAACATGTTAGCATATCATCATTTTGTAAACTGTTATTGGTGGATGGGTGTGAATACAAAATGCAGATAGGCACAGTTTTAACAAACTGAGTGGGTGCAAACAAAAAACCTCAATATGACATACTGTAATTTTTGGGAGTTGATTTTAATCAACTCTCCTTTGCAGTTACTCCGGCAAACCGAAAGTGAAACCGTGTTTGGACCTAAGCACAAATCAACACCGCTGACAACATTTAGTTCTAATCAATAAATCGATGAAATGAGTTATTAAGCATTGTTTTTCAAGGAAACTAATTTATAGATACCTTGTAAATAGTCAGATTTTAAATGATACGAACAATTTAGATATTTTTTGAAGTCGTACATTTTATGCATTCCTACGCCAGAGTTCAATATAGTCTCGTTCAACCAGACGCTCGGCTGTCTCCGTAGATCTCCGACAAGCAGAGAGTCTCTCTTGCTTTTCGGAGATTAACGAATACAGCTGAGAGTCTGGTTGAACGAGACTAGAGTTCAATTTTGCTTGGATCCATAAAATTTCTCATAACTATTTCGATTACTGATACGCAGTTTGATGGACTAATTCTTTGAATATTACACAACATGATTGATATTGGAATTTCACGAATTTCCTGTAGGAAATATTACATGTATAAAAAATATTACTTAAAAAATGTGCGTAATTCAAATACTTACAGGAATTTACTTGCCATGCATGCACAATTACAAATCGTTGATTTAAAATAAAAAATAATCGATAAAATCAACTCCCGTCAGTACTTCAGTACTTTGATTTTTGTTTACACCCACTCAGAAATTATGTATACTAATATTATTAAAAAAACATATATTTCTTTAAAAATATATAGATATCACACAAAACAGCATTATACGCGATAAGTTTATAATAATTTAATAGTTATAACATGTACATATTTAAAGGGATACTATGTAAATTCAAAAAATAGTTATTTAAGTCTCATTTTAACGCAGTTTGTGCATGCATTTCAACGGACGGGGGTGGAAGGGGGTTCCACCCCCGTCCGTTGAAATATGTGAACATATAAATCTAAAGAATAAATATATAAAAACTGATAATTTTTAATTAAATAAACTCAAGTTATAATATTGATTCGTTAATTTGTGCTTCTTTGCTGTTGAATTTTGAACCGGTTTCATGATCAAAATTCCACGATGCGGGTCAATTTTCAACGATTTAGGGTCTTTATTCAACACCTTTGGTCTCAATATTCAACGTTGAAAAATGATCCCCGGGTCAATTTTCAACCCGGGTCAAAATTCTTCGTTACACCGGTATAATTACTCACCGTTGATTTTTTTTTTTATATTACAATTATTGGCTCAACTTTGCAACTTTTTGACAAGAAAAACATATATTTTGTCTAATTCTTATAGTTTATCCTAATTTTAAAAGGATGAAAAATGTCAGCTAGGGAATTTAAGGTATTTCAGGTATTTGAGAAAAAAAACCAAATTGATTCTATGGGGACTGAACATTGTTTCGTCATCTACATGTACATGTATGTGGCAATATGTTACTGTGAATTTTATGAAACCGTAAAAAGGTTTGTCTACCATTTTTATTCACCAGATTTTATAACGAAACAATCTGGTTATTAAAATGGTGAAAATAGCAAGCGGAGGGCTGTCAAAAGGTTACCCTCATTGTATGGATACCTTCTCCTACAGTTCTTAACAAAGGAATTGTACATATATTAGAGATGTATTTATTGTAAGATTTTGATTTCTGATACTTTAGGAAACGAAAATACCAGCTTTGATCTTAAACATTTTTTTGGGTAAAATATTGCATAGAGGGTACCCTTATTTAATGGATAACCCCTCCTACAGTTTTCAAGATAGAAAGCTCTTCTTTTGCAGAATTGTACATATATCATCGATGTGTATATTGCTAGAAATTTAATTTCTGATAATTCATGAAAAAAAAATATTAGTATAATAATATTTAGTGTGTATTAATTCAGGGTTGACATGGATTATAGATACAGTTCACATAAAAAAAAGGAAACCCGGTTTGCTGTCTCATTGATATTATATTCTGATAAGCATATTGGCTTAAGAGGGCGCCATTTTGGTTTTCACAGTTGTAATACTTACACTTCTACGCAACATGCTCTACATTAAACTGTTTTTAGTGTTTGTTCTATTTTTAGCATGCAACAAAGGATTGTTTGGTGTTGACTGCAATGAAAGATGTGGACAATGTCGTGAAATATACCAATGCCACCATATACATGGTACATGTTCAACTGGATGTGCTGCTGGATATCAGGGGGCCATGTGTAAAACAGGTATGTAGACATCTACGTAGTACCCAATAGAATATTTAACATATATATGCATGGCTGAAGACATATGACATACTTTTCAACCTTGCTTGAGCTTAAAGCTAAAGTAAGCTTTTCTGATCACGTTTTGTCTGACGTCCGCCTGTCTGTCTGTCTGTCTGTCTGTCAGTCTGTAAACTTTTAACATTTTTGGCTTTTTCCGAACCAATGGACCAATTTCAATTGAACTTGGCTTAAATTATCCCTAGGTGGTGGGGTTCGACTTTGCTACAATAAAAGGCATCACCTTTGTTAAAAAAATAATAATTAAGAGTTATTAAATTGTTTATATCTTTGAAAAATCTTCTCAAAAACCAATTGGCTAGAAAAGCTGCAATTTTGTGTGGAATCATTCTCCGGTAGTATAGATCCAAGTTTGTTCAAATCATGATCCTTGGGGGTGTGGTGGATCCACAATAGAGGGTTGAATATGTACAAAGGAATACATGGAAAAAATCTTGAAGAGTCTTCTTATCGAAAACCATTTGGCCAGAAAAGCTGAAATTTGTGTTGAAGCACCCTGAGGTAGTATACATTTCAGTTTGTTAAATTATAATCTCCGGGGGTGCAGTAGGGCCACAATGCTGGAGGTTGAATATTTACATGGGAATTTTTAGAGGAAAAAAAAAACAATTAACCAGAACAGATGTAAGCGGCTTTAGGTATTGCGAATTCAAGTTTGTTCCAATCATGATCTCCAGGGGTACGTTGTGGACAAAATGGGGGGGGGGAGGGGCAGTTTTTTCAAAGGAACATAGAGAGAACAATCTAAAAATAGCTGCTTTCTAAAACAATCGGCCATTTAAGTTGTAACTTGAGTGTACGTATTCTCAGGTAGTATAGATCCAATTTTTTCTTAAACCAAAATACAACGGGGAAGGATGGGGCCAACATGGTGGGGGAGGGGTCCAATATTTACGAAGAAGTCTAAAGAGAATGTTTTTTTAAGTTTGCATAAAAGCTGTAACTTGTGTGGAAACATCCTCGGGAAGTGTAATAAATAGGGGAAATGTTTAAAAACCATATTAGATAGGAAAAGACGAATATTTTTTGGAGGGGAGGGGGTGCTAAATTTTTAATTAGAAATGAAATTGAATATTCTCAAAGCTATATAGTATATAATATTACTAATATGCAAGCAAAGTTACATGTTTTAAAAAAAATTAAGTAGATTAAACTGTGAATAATTATTTGGCAATGCAAGAGGTTCAAAGTTTGATGTAGGTTTAAATTCATATGAACAGTTGTTTGAAGTCTTTTTAAGCATGGCAATGCTCATTATGTGATACATGTAAACCTATGAATTTATACATCAATTTTGTTCTGAATAAATATAACATAGACATCAGTTCATTACATGTACCACGTGGAATTTGTTAGAATAAGTAACGGTATAGAGTGTTAACCCTTATCGTACCTTTTGCCGCGATCGTAAATAATGTGCTCTATTACAAAGATTAACGGTTTTGATTGTTAATGTATTATTTTCGATACTTTATTTCGAGGAATTTCCCTAATGTGTCACATTTTGTTTCATTAACCATGCCATTCATACTTACCTGTATGAGTAATGATTAACACGGTGTTATGTTGTTATAAAATATATTAAGGAAGGAGTCTTTTCTGGTTTTCGACTTGTCAAACGTAAATTTGATTAATTGTTCATTAAATCAAGATGAAAGGAAATTAAAATAGTATATTTTTCTTTCTTTTTTACTATCATACAACTTGGCATAGAAAAATGTAATCAATGTTTAGAATGGAACAAGGACTATATTTTTGGCGTAGGAAAATATCACATGTTGCGCAATTCAGAATTGCTGCAGATTATATATATATAATGAGTCTGTTTTAGCATTTTAAAAGCAATAACAATAATGTTGGATTTTTTTTACTAATGTGAACTAATAATATGATACTTGGGTTTCAGAATATGTTTTTAAAATATGATTTGCCTATCAAATAATATTTTATAAGCTTTTTATAGCGCCCATTCTATACATTGATTTTTGTGAAAAAATCACTAAAATCAGTTTTTCTCTCTTATGAAACGGTGAATATATTAGCTTTTCTGTCAATTTATATCTTTATATAAAGTCTTCATAATACATAAAAATTAGAAATATTTTATTATTGGAAGCATAAAAAAATAATCAAAATTTCTTCAAAATTTAAGAAAATTAGAGGAAATGCGGGCTAAGCAATATCAATTTTAGTATAAATATTTATTCCAATTTAGTAGTATAAGCTGATAGACACTCTCATGGTCTATGATTTCATTGAAGATTTGAATCTTCAAATCTTAAACAAATCTCTACAGAACTATAAAGAGCTACACTTATTTTTATCACTCTTTACGTTGAGGAAAAAGGTAGTGACCTTGACCTGACCTTTATCCGAAAACAAAACGGTCAAATTTAATTAAACTGATAGAATCATTAAGTAATATGATCCGTTTGACTGTGTCAAAATTTCATGCATTTCTTATTATAAGAAGTATGTTTGATAATAAAAAGACTCCTTCCTTAAACAATAAAGGTAGCCATACGTCAATCCGTTACATGTTTTACAATTATATGTGTCATAGGTAGATGTAGTTTTTTTTTTTAATTTTGATAAAAAAATGAAAAGACGAAATAAACAAAAGAATAAGATCAAAGTAAAATTTATAACAGTATACTGTAATTAAAGTTTAATTTGGCAAACGTACATCCAGATGTAGAAAAACACAAAATTATGGTTTCTTTGTTTTGTTTTATTTTGTTATTTTTGGTTTATTTGGTATTTTTCCCTTTTTTAATGGGATTGGGTTTCTTTTAAGAAACCTATACATTTCTAGGAGCTTTTAAGAAGTTGTTTGCTATTGTCACATTTGTCGTTCTTCTACCTTAAAGCAAATATGCAAAAATATTTTTAGTAAGGCTAGTTAGTATGAAGTGTTGTAGTTTAGCCCGATTTACACACTATTTTAAAATTTTAACTATCCAAAATTACATAGTTGACACAAAAATTTACAAATATATATATAAAATACGAGGTTTGATTTTGGCTTATGCTCCCTTACTTTTTTTCACAAAGCCCTAACTATACCTTTATAAATGTTTAAGGATGTGACAAAGGATCATATGGTCTTGAATGTAAAGAAACTTGTGGACACTGTCGAGATATCAACCAATGCTCCAATGTCAATGGTTCTTGCTTAACTGGATGTGACGCTGGTTTTAGTGGAGAATTATGTGAAACCCGTGAGTAGAAAATCGGCAAGGCACCAGTCAAGCTTTGAATATAACGATCTGTTGTCAAATCAAGTCATTTGATTGATAATAAATACCTTAATTCTTAAGTTGCATAAATGAAGATTGATTAAAATTTCGTTTATGCAACTACAAGACGACATTAAATTATATAAAGCGGAAACATAAAACACTGTCTCGGATCATTATTTAACAGAACAATAGTGACATTTTAAACGTGTGTTAAGTGCTTCTTAAAATGTCTAAAATATATGAAATGACAGTCCAATCAAATATCTTTCAAAACATCAGGATGTATTTATGTTTGTGTATCACATATTCTGATAATTTTTTAAACAAATAATTTTTCATAATTAAGGTTGCAACAACGGTTCATACGGCTTTGATTGTAAAGAGAAATGTGGAAACTGTCGTGAAATCGACCAATGCTTTTATACAAATGGAACATGCTTAACTGGTTGTGATGGTGGATATCAAGGATACTTGTGTAAAACACGTGAGTGGTTGTAAATATGTTTCACATTTGTAAGCATGCATTTCGGTGGATTGATAATCAGGTAAATTTATAGTGTACTCTTTGTAGAGTCATTGCTGTCTTTATCAGATAAAACTGTATGACATTGTATAACGTGTAAGAAGTTCGCCGCATGTGTTCCACCGCAGGCCCGTACTCGAGATAGACTTGAATAATTCTGAGTTCTGCAAATATGTAAAAAATACATACTTATTCAGCGCGTCTGCACCTATATAGGGACTCTATGTTATGTAGGCAGTAATGACTGCAGCATGCGCAACTCAACAGGTTCCAGCGTTTACGCAAGCATACAGTATCGCACTTTTTCGCCAACAACGCAAACATAACACAATCAGGTAGTGCCGTATATTTGCGACGCAATGGTAAGACCACCAGTAAGGATGATCACACACACATATAAGTGATCCGCTGCAACCACCACCAAAACAGCGATTGCCACATTCTTGTATTAATTGGGAATTAAACAGGGATGACCGCGCACTCAGTATTGAATATTAGAGATAGCAGGAATGACAACACATTCTATCAAACCATATCTGTTTAAGATGAACCCCATTAGCCGTTTCCTTTATTTCCAAAATAAAAAATAATGTTATAATATAAATGCCGGCCTAGAATTACTTATAGTGTTTAGATTATAAACCCAAAAATAAACAATTAATATCCTAACCCAACTCAAAAATATGTTTATTTATTTACAACTTAGCATTGTATATTTATTGGTGCATGAAAATAATTATCATTTTTGTTTTTGAAAAATTAAAGGGCAATGCAATTATCAACAGAAAAAACCTCCTTCCGTCATTTGTATCAATTAATTTCCTCTTATATTTCCATTAGCATGTTTGATAAGTTTTTCTAACAAAATAATAATAAGAAATGCAGTGATGCATGCACCGGGTGTGATGATGTAAATATATTGTGTGACTCTCTGGTTGATTCCTTCTCCGGATAGGTTACTTCTACAATGACAAAAGTGTTCTCATTTCCTTTCTGTCAGAACGCTTATTCCTGTGCTTTAATGTTTAACATAACTGTTATATTTATAGACTCCGTCACATATATAACCTTCGTTAATGCAACTACACAAATGCACATCTTTTGTTACGGAAACTAAATCGTCGACACACAATTTTATGCATAATACATAATCACTTCTTAAAAAATAAATGATAAGGACAAACATATATGGAGGTTAAGCATGGATATAGTTATTGTAAAGCTAAAGATGAAACATGCGCGCCATTATGTACGTGTACATTAAAATAATATACAACTATTATTTTTAATCATTGTAGAATGTGACAGAGGATCGTATGGTATTGAATGTAATGAAACATGTGGACACTGTCGTGATGTAAACCAATGTTCCCATATCAATGGAACATGCATAACAGGATGTGCGGCTGGTTTTGAAGGTGACTTGTGTACAACACGTAAGTATGCAGATACTGAGACAAATGTTGAGATCGCTCTGGGTTTTTTTTTTTCGAAGACTGCGATTTAATAGTCATGCTATTCAACACATGAAAACGTATATGTGTATATAGTATATATCACGTATGTTGATCAAGTTTTTCAGGCTGATTATTTTTTAATAATTAAGGTGGTGAAAACATGTCATTGGGCTTTGAATTCACACAAAAAACTATGGAAACTGTATTGATATTGACCAATGTTTTGACACAAATTAAAAATTCTTAACTGTTTATTATAAAGATTATCAAAGAGATGATTGTAAAATACGTACAATTTGAAACTGCATTTTGGAAATAAGTGTACGCGGGTATGAAAAGGCAAATCTCAGCGATCGATTGAGTAAAAATTCCTCTCATCGATATGACGTCACAATAAACAGCATGATGTCATATTTTACTAAGAAACATGTCGATTTTAACTTTATCTCTGGTTTAAATTTTAAAAACTTCAGTCATAAAATATCAATATAAATTTTTCTAACTGAATATATCTTCGATTTCTCTGTATTACATATAATAATCATGACATTTTAAACGTGTGTTATGTGCGTCTTAAAATGTCTAAAATATATGTAATGGTAGTCCAATCAAATATCTTATCATTTTTTTCAAAATATCAGCATGTATTTATGTTTGTGTATCACATACAATGATCATTTTTCAACCGAATAATTTTTCAAAATTTAGGTTGCGACAACGGTTCATACGGCTTTGATTGCAAAGAGAAATGTGGAAACTGTCGTGAAATCGACCAATGCTTTTATACAAATGGAACATGCTTAACTGGTAGTGAGGGTGGATATCAGGGAGACTTGTGTAAAACACGTGAGTGCTTGTAAATATGTTTCACATATGTAAGCATGCATTGTAGTGGATTAATAACCAAGTAAATTTATAGTGTACTTGTAATATTATATTAAAGTACTGAAGAACTGACGGGAGTTGATTTTGTCGATGTTTATTTATTTTAAAATCAATGATATGTTATTTTGCATGACAAGTACATGTAGTTTCTAATTTGTATTTAAGTTCCGCACATTTTTATAATATGAATTTTTGGACTTTTTCGACAAGAATGTCGAGAAATTCCCATATGAATCATGTTAAATAATATTTGAAGATAAAATTAATTCAATCAAACTATGTATCAGTAATAAAAATATTTCTCGAAAATTGTATGGATCCAAGCAATATTGAACTCTAGTCTCGTTCAACCAAACGCTCGGCTGACACCGTAAATCTCCGACAAGCAAGAGAGACTCTCTGCTTGTCGGAGATTTACGGAACCAGCCGAGCGTCGAATTGAACGAGACTGTATTGAACTCTGGCGTAGGAATACATACGACTACAAAAAATATCTAAATTGTTCGTACCATTTAAAATCTGACTATATTCAAGGTATTCATAAATAAGTTCCCTTGAAAAACAATGCTTTAGCATACATTACATCGAATTTATCAAAAAAAAATTCAAAAACTAAGTCTTGTCAGCAGCAATGATTTGTGCTGAGGTCCAAACACTGTTTCACTTTCGGTTTGTCCGAGTAACTGCATAATATGAGAGTTGATTAAAATCAACTCCCAAAAATGGTTACATATTCTTTGTAGAGTCATTGCTGTCTTTATCAGATAAAACTGTATACTTTTGTATAACGTGTAAGAGGGTCGCTGCATGTGTTCCCCCACAAGCCCCTACTCGAGATAGACTTGAATAGCTCTGATTGTTGCCAATATGTAAAAATGCATACCTATTCAGCGTGCCTGCACCTATATATGGACTGTATGTAATGCAACCAGTGATGCCTGCAGCATGCGCAACTCAACAGGTATCAGCGTTTAAGCAAGCACACAATATCGCACACTTTCGCCAACAACGGAAACATTATTTGCGACGCAATGGTAAGACCACCAGCAAGGATGATCACACACTCATTAGTACTCCGCTGCAGCCACCACCAAAACAAGCAGGAATAGCCGCACTCTTGTATTGATGCTATATAATTAAGCAGGGATGATCGCGCACTCAGTATTGAATATTAGAGATAGCAGGAATGACAACACATTCTATCAAACCATTTCTGTTTAAGATGAACCAAATGAGTCGTTTTTTTGTGGGTTTTTTTCAAAAGCAATAACACTGTTTTAATATAGATGCTGTCCTAGAATAATTGATAATGTTTAGAATATAAACCCCAAAATAAACAATAAATATCCCAACCCAAATCAAAAAGCATGTTTATCTATTTACAATAAATTAGCATTGAATATTTATTAGTACGTGACAATGATTATCATTTTTTTTTTTTAAAGATAAATAACGATTTAATATCGTAAAAGCTGCAAACAAGACAAAACACAGACTTAGAATAAAGTACAAATGCAAAAACTATGTAAACATTATGATACAGGTATAGGTTGACAATGTAGGTCAAGTGAACCAAAAAAATGTAAACATTACACCGTTATATACCGAAAGGTTTAAAGAAATCATGGTAATACCGAATTTTGAAAGAAATAATGTACAAAATACATATATGTTTACTTACACTGGTAATGACTTTAAGTTTTGGCAAGAGTAGAAAGACAGAATGCATTGGAACATAGGAAAATGTGCGAAGCTAGAATATAGCGCCAAAGGTTAATACGGAAAACATTTCATGACAATTTCGACAAAATAAACTGATATAAACGGATTGCATGGAAACGGAATGCGATCCACCACAATAACTGTAATATTAATTATAAAATCCGTTACATAAATAACCTGCGTTAATGCAGCTGCACAAATGCACATGTTTTGTTACAGCACACATTGTTGTGCATAGTACATGATTACTTCTTGAAAGATAAATGATAAGGACAAACACAGATGAAGGTTAAGCGTGGATATAGTTATTGTTATGTACGTGTACATTAAAATAATATTGAAGCTTGTCTCAGATATGCGCATTTATCTCAGTAACTATTAGCCGGAAATTTTGAGTATGATCAGGTTGGGTTTTAACGGGTGTTTTAATATTAGTTACTTCCCTTCTAGAATAATCCCTTTTCTAAAACAGTCGTGGATTAGGTAAGACGTAGTAAATTTGCTAAAATAATTTTTTACATAATCTTGATTTTTATGGCTGAGATAACAAAGCATTCAACTCATATTGTGTAATGGGGTAAGCTGCCAGAAGTAATATATATGGATGGTCTAAATTTATGAAGATTGTTGATCGATTAAATTTATTTACATGGATTTTATTTATGTTCAGCTTAAATCACGCGAGGGTATGATAGTCAGAACAGAATGCAACAGTAATCAAAAATCGTTCATTTTACCCGTTAAGTATTTACTATTTATGCTAATTTTATTTATTTCTTATTATTCCGAGCAATGCTTGTTGCTTTGCTTTTTGATTGCTTGCTTTTGTTGCGGTAGCCTCCATAATTTCACGGTGGCCAGAAGCGCCAAATAAACTATTCTCAGATAACTTGGTTTTTATGTTATTTATCAGGTATCTGGGATAATATACAACTATTATTTCTAATCATTGTAGAATGTGACAGAGGATCGTATGGTAATGGATGTAATGAAACATGTGGACACTGCCGTGATGTGAATCAATGCTCCAATATCGACGGAATATGCATAATAGGATGTGCTGCTGGTTTTGAAGGGGACTTGTGTACAACACGTGAGTATGCTATTGAGACAAATGTTTTTTTATTTCGAACATCGCGATCTTAATAATCATGCGATTCATAACATCGAAATGTATATGTGTCCATAGTATAAATCACTGATGTTGATCAGTTTTTTTTTTTTTCATGCTGATTGTTTTTGAATAATTACGGTGGTGACAACATGTCATAGGGCGTTGATTACACACAGAAAATTGTGGAAACTGTCGTGATATTGACCAATGCTTTGAGACAAATTGAAAATACTTAACTGTTTATGAAAAAGGTCATCATAGATATGATTGTAAAATACGTATTTTGGAAATAAGTGTAATAAGAAATTCAATGATGAATTAACAAATATCGTGATGCAAAAGGTTTGTATGAACTTGGTTGTATCCATGGCTACAATCAGAGAGCTAACGGTTCAATTAGGCTACATGTACAAACTTCTTTGTTATATGAAATCAAAGTACTGAAAGTACTTAAAAGCGCAAACCTAGCATGGTTCTAAGGGAAATTTACTTTGTGCAAGCTAAGGTAGAAATGAGAATTATTAAAGCAATGTTGATAAATATACATTGAAAGTATCCAATGCCAGAAGGGTCAAAGTTGTATTCATTTCAATTTTAATTAAGAACATTTGGTCGAAATTACATCTTTTTTAAATATATGTATATAAATACGTGAGTACAAATTTAGCTATACGTTTCTAATCAGATTAAATGAAGTTTTCAATAAAAAATTACCTATTTCATATGTACTTTTGAAAAACAAACATTAATATATACCTACTCCCTAATTAAAAATATTTTTCTCCACAAAGTTTCTGGCACATTGTTTTTGTAGCGGAAGCTTTCTAAATAACATGTTTATATGGTTGGTCCATGTATTTTTCATATCCCTGACCAAGAGCGTAAATAATGGCTTTATAGCGGCGATACACAATACTTCATGTAGACATCAGTAATAAAATATAAATATAAGCATTGAATGCTTATTTTTTTATGTCGTCGGTCATATGACACACCAAGCGATGCAGACATATTATCATACCACGCTAACTCGCACCAATTGGTATGCACCGCTTGGTGTGTCAAAGAACCGACGACATCAAAACATGAGCATTCACTTCCTAATTAACACTGTCCTTAATATGTTCCTATATGTAAATAGAATACAAGCCTTCCCTCATTCCCGCTTCTCAGGAGGCAACGTCAGGAGGCAATGTAACCATTGATGCGTTTATCATTTATTCATATAAATATCATATACACAGTTTAGCTGTCAACGCAATCTGATGTTCATGGTTCACTTTAAAAAAAAAA
This sequence comes from Magallana gigas, assembly GCF_963853765.1. Lineage (NCBI taxonomy): Eukaryota > Metazoa > Mollusca > Bivalvia > Ostreida > Ostreidae > Magallana > Magallana gigas. The sequence continues at coordinate 39,090,078 of NC_088853.1, read as the reverse complement.
TCAAAAAAAAAATTAAAGAAGAAAACGAGCTTTTTTATTTTCTAAAAGTTGGTTAAATCCTCAATTTTATGAATAATCTAAAAATATTACTGCTTGATATATTACCTATTTATCTTATTATTCAACATCATTTCATTGCAAGTATACAGTATTTTACAACCCCCCCCCCCCTCCCCCTCCCCCATCGTCAATTAAGGTTGATCCACCGAAACATGTTTACCACCTTACTCGCATTGTTTTGCTTTAACAGTCTGGGTTTTCAAAATTTCAAGATTTTTTACAATAATTACTTATGGGTATAATTCAATACAGAGAGAAATGGAAGAAAACATTCGTATTAAAACACCTTTCACGTATCAGTAACAATATAGATAAACTTTTTTTCTATTGGTAGTGTTTCAAAAAATAATGTTATTTGAATTTCAAATTATTGTTAATTCATTTTATGACTTACTTGAATATGATCAAAACTGCTGTATGCTAATGTGTTTTTTGGTTTAATGTGGTTGCATACAATAGCATAAATGTCGTTGAGCATTTAATTCGATTTATCATAGAATTTTTCATAGCATATCACTACAAGTTCATATCAAGGCTTACAAATCACATAGTACATGGTGAACATTGCAAGCGTTACATCATATTAAAGCAAAAATACTGTTTTTGCGCCACCATGCATTGTACAAACAATATTACATTTTGTACAATTAATATCTTTATATACCTTTTTACTGTTTAAGAATGTAACAAAGGATCGTATGGTATTGAATGCAATGAAACATGCGGACACTGTCGTGATGTAAAACAATGCTCCAATGTTAATGGCTCTTGCTTGACTGGATGTGATGATGGTTATGAAAGGGACTTATGTAAATCACGTGAGTATACAAACACAAAGGCAAAGACGAAACTAGCTACTTATTATTATAAAAAAGAATATCTTAAAAAATGATACTGAAAAAAAAAAGTTGGTAAAAACAATTTTTTTTAATTACACGATGCGATTAAAATGAAGTACTGATAACATAAACATGTTTACGTTTTACTTGTGGCAAACATACATTGTAGTAACGTAATAAGCCAGTTCTTCCGTATCAATGGAACATGCTTAACTAATGTTATAAAAGGTTATATGTATCAAGGAGAATTGTGTAACGTACGTGAGTACATAGACCATCTCTGAAATTAAGCATAGATGGATATTTAAATAGATTATTCATATGTTTTACACTGCATTGTTAATACTGATGTAAATTTGAAATTGTCAATAAAAAATGAAGAGACAGTGAAAAGAAATCAAGGTAAGTCCAATAAAACGGAAATTTACCAGATATCTACAGTGTTTGTTTTGAGTAATATACCTTTATTAAGGTCACTAAAACAAAATAAATTCAAACAACGTAAGTTGCACACAATTTGTTTTATCGTATTTTGATTATAACGATATATACTGTGTTTTTTTATGTTAAATTTCAACAATTTATCAATACTTCTTGTATTACAGGGTTAAGTAATTTGACTTATTAATATTCAATTCATTTTTTGTGAATGTTCTTTATGTAAAATTACGAGGGAAAAACTGCTACTCGATATAATCATGAAAAAGTTTCAATACCCATGGTGTATAATAATCGAAACTTTACGCCTATAGAATTGATTTCTCTCGATTTTTATATAGGAACATGCATGGTGTAATTCAAGTTGCCAAATTAAATTCAAAGTTCGATTACTCTAATTTGTTAAACATAAAAACATTAATTGATTACAAATACAGTTTTCTTCATAATAAAAAACAATATATTTTCTGACTATTCGGACAATAGAAAGTTAATGTTCCCCTCGATAGCAATAATTCTTCGCAACGTCGCCAGATGAATGAGTTTCTGTGTTGGGGAAATATAAACTTGCTTTTGTCCTCAAAGCAGGTAAGTACATATATGCTGTACATAAATGTTTACAATCTCTAATCCGATCTTACTTTATGTCGCTGATACACGAATCAATTTAACTTACGGTTTTTATTATTTTAAGATGTTTTTGCAAACCGTACTGTATATTTCGTGACAACTCAAATATAAAAAATAGAAGAAAACCGCGAATGGTGCATGTAATGCGCAATGTAACAATTAACAACAGATAAGCTGATATCATTGTAATGATGGCTGTTTTTGGAGATGTATGGTAAGTGTTTTTTTTTTCTAAGCATGATCAAATAAAGTGATACTTGGGAAGCAAAGGTATCATATCTTGATGATTAAAGAGGATTATGAATGGTACCCGTAAACAAATACCATTCTGCGCACTGTACTGTCTACGACTGAAACGTATGTTGTCAAAAGTAAGAAAACGAAACCAAAGTTGATATGTTTTGTATATAATGGAGAGTTAGATTATATATATAATATGATATCAAGTGTGACTTGTTGATGTTTAAGAATATCTTTCTTTGACGTTGATATCATTTTGTTTTTACTTCAATTTACCAGTATTATTTACAATGGCTTAAATGATATATCTTGTTTCAGATAAACGCAACGCCCGGAAGGTTTGTCGAAATTAACTTTTAAAGAAAAATTAAATCAATTTTAGATGCAGAAGTTCATAGTAACAAATTTAAGTTTTTATAAATATTTGCATGTGTATTCATCAAAGTAAAGTATTGATGTTTGTAATATAATGTTTGAATACAACTGTATTATTGTTTTAACGAAAACGATATATTCTTAAAATTAGTGTTATCTATTTTTTTTTCTGATGACTTTGCTGACAATGGTAGGTATTTGAATGATTTAATGTGGCACTTATAAAAAATAGCTTTCTACATTTATATTAATCAATTTCTTTTTCCAGGTTTTGTTTCCTCTCTTGAAAATTAAAAAAAAAAGTATGTATGTTCTCAAATACGCTTGGTGAGCTGAACATGAAGAAAATATCTGCATCGATATTAAAACAATTTGAACAATTGAATAGGTCTAAAAAGTCTTGTATTCGGATGGTAATTGCCTATGTTAAAAATTGAAATCATCTGATTTTATTATTAATAGTAATATATTATGAACAAGAATTAAAAACAATTATCACGATTTAATCTAACATAGTTATATGAACAGCAATCATTTCGTATTCCTTACCTCACTTACAATTTGCAATTTGCTTACAGGGAGACCATGTGTCTTATACATATTAGAATATGTAAACGTTGCTTAAAGGAATGCTCAGAAGAACTTACAATATAAAGAAAACGAGAGGAATTTCATAGTAAGTTTCCTTAAAAACTGAAAATTATACATAATATACATAGAAAAAAAGCAATGCAATTAGCAAATGATATGGCACTTTTGTGTTGAAATTGATATACATGTAAATTGTGTAGTTTTTAAGTGTATATGTGGGTATTTTGTTCTGTTGTTTAATTAGTGTACGATTGGTATTATTCTAATGATATTTTTTACAAAGGTCCAAAGCAGATAGAAAGACCAGAGTCACAATTCCTCAACGAAACCCGAGGAAGACTGGTTTAAAAATCCTCCGAGCAGAAAGAATCATACTGACGATATATCCAAATACTGCGTTGATCTAAGGACATTTAAGGAAACAACAAGTTGCTGTCCTTTAAAAAAGGATTTGCATGTATTTTCAATGAAAACGTGAAAGCCTTAAGATTATCAGAGATTCCACCGACTCTAGCCCTCTGCTTTAAACCACTAAATTTGTACGTTGTATTATGTATACATGTATGTATAGCCCTAACTTTTTATCTCAGAATTTAAAGGGTTCATACTTCTCAAATAATTATGATCTATCTATGAATGAAATTTGTATGTATAGTATCAGGCATTCGGTGAATTCTACTATTTACGCACACATTACGATTCGCACTACTTTGTTAACTCTATGCAGTGACAGCTTTTTGTAAATTAAAACTTTCATATTTTGATGCATTTTTCTTGAGATTTAAACTTTTATACAGTGACATAATTATTCAATCATACTTAAATGCTTAAGAAAAATTAATCGGGAAGTTCTCTATAGTCCCCGCCTACTATTAAAGTACAGTTAAGCTACATGTGTATTCGGAAAACAACAAAACATTGCAAATTATGCTATTTGATGCATGTTGTAGTTTCGGCATAACATTAACTTATTTCATAATACTGATAATTCATATCACATGCCAATCATTTTTTTAAAGGAATACTTTGTTTCTGTACTGTTAACTGACAACTTTACAATTACAGTGCATTTGAACTTATGTGTGCATATGGCACGGAATCCCGATCCCGATTCAGATAAACGTATGCTAACCTGGTTCCCTGAGCTACCCATTTCGCACAGGAACCAGGCTAACTCATGCGCAGGCTAAATTTTCTCCATAGCATCCGGTTTAACGTCGCTTATATATTTTCTGCGTGGACCTCAGGGTCCACGCAATTAACACACGATGCATGTATTAAAAATGATCTGTGATCTCTTTTGAAATTCAACAAGTCTTGATCAAGCAGCTGCATGGTTTTACGAATGCTTACTCCTAGGAACAATTGATGGATGGTGTTCCACATTTTTTTTTAAATCCACACATTATCTATTCTACATCTTTATCTTTATAGAAAAAAAACATTTTTTTGATTGAATTAAAAAATATGTGAAATATAAAGATATTTAGACAGTGGATCTAACAGGGAAACAATTATGAAAGCGTTTGCATGTATTTAAAAAAAAACAAATTTAAGGAAATTGTTTTTATTTTCAAAACCTTAAGATGATTTACTTAAATACTTGTAGATGTCAATAAATCGAAATTCACAATCAGTCTGGTGGACTTGCAGAAACATGCTCCTTCCTTAAAAAAAAATAGATGGATATTGTACATATTAATAATTAACTTGTAGATATGAAATGAATATTGTTTATGATATACATTAAAGTGATATGTCATAATATTACATTGTATTTTCATTGTCTCTGTGATTGTTGTTTTTTTTTTTTTTGATAATGAATGTACATATATACAAATATGTCGATTTGTTTATATAAGGTGTATAAGTTAAACGACAACACCATGACATAGGTTTATTCTATTCATGTCACATTTTACAGCATTGTATCTCGTTATTGCTTATCAATGAATTTATTTAATGCAATTCATATTTTGGTAAGTTTTATTCATGTTAAAAAAAAAATATTACTAAATGAATGGATTATACATCCAAAATATGTTAATTTAAATACAGTCAGGCAATGTTGAGTAGATAATCAACTGGCTTATTAATGTGTAAGAGATCTACAGGCTCAACAAGTTAAAACTTTGATAAGAAACTACTTCAGTCTTGTTACATGTACAACAGTGGAAAACACATTTAGGATATATATTACTTAAAGAAATGATAAGGTCGAGGCTCTTACGATGAGTTGACATTTTTTTATCAGAAGCTAAAAAAAACTTTGATTTTAAAAGAAACGATGGAAACAAAGTTGTGACAATGTATGTATGACTAAATTTGACAGGATAACAGTCGATGAACAACTTTAATATGTTCATTACTTTTATAACTAGATGCTAAATTATAGAGTAACGTATTTTTTTCTTTTTTGTTTGTTTTCTTTTTTCTTTTTTTTTTTAATAAAATGAAATGAAGTTATTGGACATGCTTTTTTGCAATACTAGGGTTGTTCGATATTTAATGTGTTTTGTGGATGATGATACTCTTGAATATACCCATTTCATACCTTTAATATGATATACATGTATTCACTAGGTTTACTTCGTTATTTATTAGTGCCCATTTTTAATGTGCGTCTTTTAAACAAATTGTACCAAATCTTAATTAAGACTCAAAGTTCTAGGACTCTTCAAAAACATTTAGAGAGTTTATATGCCAACTTATAACTACATATTACAAATAAATGCTCATTTCCTTAAAACAATTGTTTAATGAGTCAAAGTTTGAAATTAATTGGCATTTCCCTCCAAATATAGCAAAATATAATACACTGTTTAAGTCAAGTACTTTTTTAAAACCAATTAAATTAATTTTATGAAGTACACTTACAACCAGACAATAACAATACCAAGTTTAACAAGATAATTAATTGCAGACCCTTGAACATTTTGAAGTGTCAATTTCGAGAGCCTCTCAAATCTCAAAACATGTACACAATCCAAACACACAACTAACAAACACATTTGTTTCTTATTTGTTCCTTCTAAAAGAAATAAAAAAAAAACCCACATGAACTTATTATGGGTTTATATAAAATGTTTAAGAATTAATGAATAGTGTAAAATTGTTTACAGGTGATCAGCTGGTCCCAGGGTTAACCTTGTATTCTGTTTTCATTTTAATATCAAGCAGCTGTGGCCATTATCGCCAATAAATTCATAAAACTCATTTTATTATTTTTCGTGTGTATTTTTTTATCTCTTGATATATATGTAAGTCATGTTTGTCTTTGATAAATGTCTCTTTATGAGGCACTGTATATAAAACAAAGTGTTTTATTTATTGTGTAGTTAAAATAATCATTAAACGATAATCTAGTACACTTTTTAGCAACGTGTAATTCGCCCTCTTTAAGTATTTTTTTTTAAATAGAGAAACGCACATAGACTCAATGTTGCCTTGATTTTGAAAACATGGACAGAATGTGCATTTTATAAGTATAAGCCTTTTCAACATACGCATTAAAAAAAACTCTCAAAACATTTTGTCTGAATTATCTTGAATCCTAAATAGAAAGTTATAATATATTTCGAAAAAAACTTTTGAGAGGGGTATGATTTTTTGGAGTTATTTTACCTATTTATATACGGTTTGAAAAAATACAAGAGGTCACTGGATGAACTATATGCATTGAAAAGAATAAGTGCTATCTTTAATTATAATTCGTAAGAAAAAATTCTCCTTTTCATAAAAGAATATTTTTTTATTCCTTATGCTCAAAATTGAATACATGTACAATATATATTTAATTAAAAAATGTTGTTAGTCTGACAAAAAAACAACAACATGAATAGTCATATTCAGAGATGTAGTATAGTGACTATGATAAAATGGAATGAATGCAATGGTGTAATATATTTACATCTACCGAAAGTGATTCCCTCAATTTTTAGCTCTATAGAAACACCCAGACTGAATTATACACACCCCATTTATCGATTTGTCAAAAGATATAGCGACCAAAGGAAGATTTCGGACTGTACGAAATAATCATGAGGATGTCAGACCCAAATTACCATAGAAGACCATTCGGCTTATTCTTTTATCTGGTGTACTGACAATACACTTACAATAAATAAGGGCAACACGTTGCTACATATTTAAGCATCGAATCGGTATTTTTGAAAGATGTTGTCTCATATTTGCAACGGTGTGTGTAGACAAATATAATAATGCGCACTAACAATAACAATGCTTATATTTACTTTTTTAACATGTATTCCTCTTCCACTAGTATGATTTAAGAAAAAAAATTTCAGCCTTATTCAACGAGTATTGCACAATTAATGGAAGAACCATTGGAACAGTCGAATTATGTTAACAAAACTAGTGCACAGCGTTTTATAACCAGCGCATCGAGAGGCAGGCAAAGCCCGCCTCGCAAAGCAAGGATCAATGGTAACACATATATGTAAGAACATTAATGAAAAATGAAAGTTGAATCAGGGGTACTGAGGCCAAAAAAAATTATTCCATCCCTGGGGGCCGCCATATTGGCAGCCATTTTGTTTTTTAAAAGTTAGTTCGATCATTGATTGACTGGTACTTATCGATGTTTATTGCCCCTAAAATCGATTAAAATGTTCCAGTGTTTCAATAGAAGGTAATTTCAATTAAAAGAAATAAAAGAGGACACCAGATAAGTGCCAACAGTGCTTCAATCAAAAAACTCGACTAATTGTATGTATGTCTTATCAAATTATCAGATGGAAAAAGAAAAATAACATCAAGTAACTGATAATTTAAATACTGAATAAAGTATTCAATTTTATTACCGCAGCATTTATATGAATTAAATTGATAAAGAATGAAAGAAGAAATAAAAAAAAGAGTTCAAAATAACGTTACTCTCTTCGGCTATTTCCGAAGACAAAACGTGTATGTTTTACGTTTGAATGATGACGTCAGGATGTTAACTGAGCACGCAACGTTTAGTTAAACTTTGGCTAATGATTTGAGTAGGCAACTAGGCGGATCCTACAGTGTGCGTTCCAAATAAAGTTTGTTCTTCAACAATCCAACTGCACTGTGTTAAATCTGCGCTCGGTCCAACGGTCTACATATTATTCTAAAAACACAATTATATTTTCATAATGTAATTTGATGAAGCTACTTTTGGTTATTGGGTCTTCTCTGTTATGCGTAAATATCTCTCAAATTAGTCAATGCAATTTAATTGGGGAAAAGAAGTGAAAGTAAATATTGTCTATTATGGTAAGATACAAGTAATAATTGGTGTTGGGTTACCATCATCATTATCAGTTTTGATCAAACTCAGCTATGAATACATATAAGGTCAAATCATATATTCTGACCCGAAATCCTGTAGGTAAATATGCAGTTACCTGCACATTAGTTTTAAGAACTGTTCTTTGTTGGTTGGTTTGTTTGTTTGGTATGTTTTTGTTTTGTTCAATTGTTGTTGTGTTTTTTTGTGTTTTTTGTGTGTGAGTTTTTTAAAGCGCTAAGCATAGCTCAGCGCTTTATTGTCGTTAGGCTTCTCTCCCGGTGCATCGAAAAACTGTCCCTTATGAGCAGAAATATAAATCATTTGAACTGGTTGGGGAACCATTTTCGGGGGTTTACGGACATGACTGCACGGGCTATTGTGAATCTAATGTACAGAGCTTACGTACATCATTGCAATGTCTGCTACGTAATGATTAGTCAGCCTGCGGGCTGATTCATTAAATTGTCCAGAATCCTCAAATGCGATTGCATAAATTGGAATTCTGGGAAGGAATTACTAGACAATCCGTGTTAGAGAAGTTAAAAGAAATTATGAAACCGGTCAGTTTTTTAAGACAAACTGCGCACCGTCCCATTGTATACGTGTACACTGCTACACACTTGTCTCCTCACATACAGTTATAAATATATAGGTACATTTGCATATTATTATTGACAGTATTTATATTTTTGTATTTTTATAGATTGTGTACTGTACTAGTCTCTTGTAACATGAAATTTATATTCCACTGGCTGATTTTCTTAGCTTTTAAAATGCTTACATTGGAAATATAGTGCGTAAACAGAAAAATCAAAACGATTCTGTAAATAGCGACATGTACATGTAGTTCTTGATGTTCGCCGCTCTCCTCACAGCAAATATATAAGTTTGCGCAGTAGATTTCATCTGTGTGGACGTTAATTTTACGTCGTTTTCATGTGTTACTTAGACGCAACAATTTACCAGCTTTATGCAGTACATGTGGATTCAGCGTATTCAAACGTATTTACATGTAACATGTCGCACGTAAGGTCATATGTCAAAAAAATGTAATTAGAACTATTAGATAGAAGATGCAATATTATTTATTTCTTCCTCTATAAAAATTAAAGGGATAAAGGGGTAATAGTTTCGGTATTCTTAACAATAGAATATATTTAGAAGGCCTGCAAGCAGACAGAGAGAGAGAGAGAGAGAGAGAGAGAGAGAGAGAGAGAGAGAGAATTGGATACCGCACTAAAGTTAACAATAGAATATATTAATAAGGTCTGCAAGCAGAGAAAGAGAGAGAGAGAGAGAGAGAGATTAATTACTTATGACACAATTGCAGCCACTTAATTATTAAATTCCGTGATGTATAAAGGTCATTGCTTGCAATAACTAAATAGAACAATTTCCTGCTGGCTGTAATTTGTATGAAAACATTATAAATTATACATATTCATTTCCGGAGGGTTTTTTCTTTTCTGTTTTCCATAAACTTTAAGTGTTTCCTTGTTTATCGTGTATTAGAAGTACACGATTTCAATATGTGAAGTATGTGAAATGTTTTTGAAATAAAAATAAGGAAATATTGACGTATATATCAGGGATGGGTTACATGTACTTGAAAAACAAACTAATTAAGCATAAATAATACATTTTTTGATATAATTGATACTACATGGTAATTGATTTTGCCTTTAATAACAATAAATTGAATGTATTTAAATACATTCTAAAAATATAATTTGTGAACATTTCTTAAATCAATTTTAGATTACACCTAATTTAATTTTTTTAGTTAGAGGATGAAGAAAAGGTGTCTTATAATAATGTGTCGTTTGCATACCTGTTTGAGATCGGTTTGTGATGTTGCAATAAAAACATGTCTAAAAATGTTTCATATGTTTATACGGTATTTCAAAGTACCTTAGACATTGCGTAAAGGCCTAATTATGTTCAGCTATGAACCCTTTCTACATAATGTGTAATACACAATGATAAAGATATTGAATAAACAATTACTTGAGAAAAGTTAACTTCCGAATAAAACTTGAACTTAATGATACTGGTTAAATTTATTGTTCATTTAAAATTACGTGTCTTGAAATATTATAGCAAAATCAAGAAATGGTGGTCAAATTGAAAGCAAACCTTCAAATGTATTACCGTGTATACAAGTGTATCTCGATGCTGTTTATAAATGTTTTCATTCTTAAAATTAATAACAAAAGCAAAAAAAAAAACAAAAAAAAAAACTATGAGGTAATTAATATGTATTTAATTCCATGTCTCAAAGTAATTAAATGGATTTAATTGCATTACAAAAATGGAGTAAGTAAGTAATTTATTAAAATATCGTTCGATTTCAAACTACATGTAATTAGTTAAAATTTAGAGTAGTTGACCCCCAACCCTTGTACTAAAGCCACGAATCTTGCTAAATTTGATACAAAGATGATAATTTACTATCTTTAAATACAATTCATTTTTTTTATGGTACAATGATTGCAATTTAAATATAAACTTGTTAAATTACATTGTAGCAAATCAAACAGAAGGAGTATTGCAATACATACACGCAACTGTATCGATACATGTAGCACAGATATTAAAAATATTTCTCTTTGTCACTCTGTGGCTCTCTCTCTCTCTCTCTCTTTTTGGTCTCTCATATTTTTCCTATTTCTATAATATATATATCTCTCTCCCTCTCTCTTTGTATCTCTCTCTCTCTCTCTCTCTCTCTCTCGCTCGCTCTCTCTGTCTTACACTAATATTGTAGTATTTGAAAAAAAAAACAACTACGGGTATCTACTACTATGTGTTGACATACGACATGCAGCTGGAATTGTTCATCAGAGCAGTTTACAGATTGATAGATATTCAGCTAAGTGTCATGATGTATACGGATCGTTTATGTATGCTTACATAAAAATGAATTTCACTAAATGAATCTAAATTATCATTATTATTTGTGTTGACTTTCTGGTGGTGGTAAGAAAACTTGTGTCATATATTTAATTTGTTCTTTTAAATTTACATATATTTTTCTAATTAATGCATTTCCTCTTACAATAAGTCATGTCGCAAGGTGGCATTGTTATTATTTATCTACATGTAGGACTACATACATGTAATGTTCGCACAAAAGTGGGATTCATTATATCTATTTAAAATTGATTAGGGGCCAATGGGGTGGATACTTGGGGTGTGTGGGCACGTTTTTCAATAGTACTTTAATAATTAAAGAAAACAGGAGTTAGCAAACCTGATAAGCTCTAGTTGTGAAGGAGGGAGCAATGTTTGTAACATCAAAAAACAGGAGAAACCAGGGTCAACGCATTTCACTGGAAAAGGAAAAAAACTGTGACTGGATCAGATTTTCAAATATTATGCTAATTAACAAATAATTAAAAATTTGGTGTGAAGAAAAGGGCATCAATCAGCCACACTCTTCCATGAAACTTACTAGGACCCGACACCTGAAGTAAGCATGAGCCCTTGGGGTGAGGAGGGTGGGGGGCTTATACCTTACTTCAGTTTTATTCATAAAATGTTAATGTCATTGCATGCGCTAAAGCGTACTTAATTTTTTTTTTCAATTTTATCTCATAAAACTGAAGTAAGGTATAACAATGTATATTTAAAGCCTGATATGTTTTAGATTTAAATTTCCTTTTACTTTCAGAACTGAATTAGAAAACTTTCACTTGTTTTCAATTGGTTTATTGTAAAATGTATTTACAGTTTGTCGATAATTTGCTTGACCGACAATCCGAGCTTATTTGCTTTAGAAGTACTGGCCCCTCTTGTAGAATGTGCTTTAAAAATGCTTGTATCAATACCTGCATTTCCCAATACTGTTTTTAACTATTAAGCAATTGTACAGGACCTAACGGGCTTATGGGGGCAAATTTATTTTCTCTATTTTTATTGGGTTCTGTGATTTTAAAATATTGCATAAGGTGTTTTTTGACATCAAGTCGTTCATTTTCATATTACTTGAATATCAATTTAACAGGTTAAATTTCCACTTTTCGTGTTTTAGTCAGTTGAACTATTTTAAACACAATTCTGTTTGGGGAAATTTGCATAAATTTCAGTTCTTAATGGTACAGCTGCGATGACTTATAAGCTGTTGACAATGCCGTAAGGCTGGTTACTTTCAAAGTTAACAACTTTTACCCTAAATATTTGCAAAGCCCTAAAGAAATTATATATTTATGTACAATATCTACATCCCAAGTGTGATTGTATCTAGGCATAGGTGGCCTGGAATTAAACACTCCAGACAGTTCTCTAGTTCTCAACATTGCGCAATCACGACGATCTGACTCTATGGTGTCATACACATTGGCAATCAAACAGTTTGCTATTATATCGGATTGGAATTACTATGCAACATGTGTGTCCATTGTAGACGAGGTGTTGATTGACAAAAGGTATACATATTGGCCCCACAGCAATGCCGATATCCGATATATAACATCCGGGTAATGTCAAATGGCTACATGTACTAAAAAAACGAAACAAAGGCAAAAATCGGAACAAAAAAAAACCCGAAACGGATTGTACAAAATTACAAATCTATTATGATATAATTAAAGTCAAAATGAACTCATTGAAATAAAATTCCTATGATTGTATAACAGGCCTAGGCTAGTGGCGTAGACTATGCTTTCCCTCTTTCTCACGCAGTTAATATTTATTTTTAAATCTATATATTGTAAAATTATTTTTAAAGGTGCCCCCAATACTTTGATAATTGTACTGAAGGTGATGAAAGTAAAATTACCTGAATCCATATTTTTTTTCTGGAGATATCTTTGTTTTCCGCGGGTGGGGTGGAAGGGGTCTGAAACATATTTATGATAATTTCCCTTTAGTGAAATCAATACATTTGAATTTCCAGGGGAGGGTCTGGACCCTCCAACTCTAGATACGCGCATGCATCAATGCATTTGATGTTTTATGAAAGTACAAGTATTGCAACCACCAACCCCCCCCCCCCCCCCCTTCCCCACTTCGGTGATTCGGATTTTGTGAATCAGTGATTTTTTTTTTATTAATTTGAATCCTTAATTGCTTGTCAAAAAGTTTGCCTCTTCAAAAACAAGATGACATATCTGACAAACATGAATAAAATTACAAGCAGAAAACTAATAAACCACTCACTCTATTTGATATTATGATAATCAGTTTAATTACCTTAACCGACAGTGTAATCCTGTCCTGATATAAAGCTAAAAATGTTACACAATGTTTTGTGATTATCCAGAATTGATTCCGTAATGATGAAATATACGAATAGCTAGATGTAATTTAATAAACTATGTGTCGCAGATGTAAAATCTAAAAGTTGATATTCTTATCGATGAATAATAACTATTTAATTGTTCATACTGGGCCCCTAAATATTTGCGAAATGATGACATCTACATGTATCGGTATTTGATACGTGTACTGGAGGATATGGGGATCAAATCAGAAAGGCTATGTTTCATGAAACGAGGGGATAAGCAACTGTCGACAGAAGATGCTAATGCTAGTCGTTTGGTTACAAAGGTAACTTAAGTTTTTTTTATGTTTAAATCTGCTAAGATTAGATTATACTAGTATCAAAATTCAGCTTTGGTAGATTGTTGTTCTTAAATTCATGAGGCTATTTTTGTTAATGAATGACATATTTAATTAAAAGTGTTAAAATGTATGACCATAATTATTAAACAGTTATATTGTAATATTGTTTATATTTTCAATTAAAGTTGCGATGGCTAGTGGAGTCGGCGAATGCCCGAATAAAGAGGTGGAAGTACCTTGACAAAGTCCTCCCAACAAACACAGTCCCTTACATTGAAGACTACATAAAGATTATCTGCGCCATTTCTTACGTCTACTATCACCAGGTATTTAAAATAACATATGCATTATGTGCGGCGCGTAACTATAATTGCCTTGTATAAATTCAGACTTGTTCAATTCACACAATAAAGTACTTGTAACGGAAAATTGGCCATGTATGCCCCCCTCCCCCTGTACACCCCCTTCCCGGGAACAATTTCTGGTTTCGCGCATATGCATTATGCTTTTTTACATGAACTTTTCCACCGTTGTAATAAAGTGACATATCAGTTAAATTATTTTGATTGTTTCTAAATAGCCCATTACGACGATGTTGCAGTGGCGGCTAAAATGTTGCACCTTAGTCGTCAGGTCAATCAGCTGAAAGAGCGAGTGGAGGCAGAGAGCTTGCACAGTAGGAAATCCTCGATGTGGAGAGATGCTTCAACCATCGATGATTTCCCGAAAATGACCGAGGAACAGCTACGTGAGATGACGTGTGGCTCCTACCCCAGCTTAAACTCTCAAGGTGCTTCATCCAAGAGCACCTTGACGGAAACCACGACATCCTCGTTCATAAAGAAGATCCACAACTTCTAAAAGTTAGGATGCAGAGCAGACACATGTCTTCAAAAGCACATGTATTGTGGATATTTTACGACGAAGTTGTGGTATGGTGTGAACTGTTTATTTGATAGTAAAGTAATTAGAATCACACAGAGTTTAAAAACCTATTGCCTGTTTGCTGTTCCCTTTGATTCAGGTTACGGCATGGTATTGTCTGTGTAAGACTGCACCAGGGCGAGAGTGGTCGGTGTGTGTGCTCACGTTGCGTCCGTCCTGTGGTATCTCGGGTATGCCAGACACATACTGGACTCTTTGAATATTGAGGTTAGGAACTTGGTGGTCTATGTTCAAGACGCAGCCAACGTTCCAGAACCAATAGACGTATCTGACAGCGAGGACAGCACCGTAGAAGAATAAACACTTTTAAAATTTACATTTGCACATACTTGGTATTGGTAACGTGGTATCACAGTTTGCTCATAATAGGTGTTCAACTATTTAAGCCACATTTTTTCCCATATCTATAAACAATTGTGAACATATTTGATGGCAATAAAAAAAACCCAACAACAATAATAATGAATAGTATCTAGCCATTACATTCTTTTTTACATAATTGCATTTTTTACCCATATAGTAACAATTTTATTTCAATGAGCTAGATTTATTGCTTAAAAGTTATTGAGGGCACATACTAGTATATGTTTCTTTTGAAAAGATGGACATTTTAAAGTGATGCATTGGATATCCTTGAGATAAACGGGTATATGATCTTAATGATGCATTTATCTATTAATTATACCGCATGCAAGGTAAATTCATGTTGAATGATTTGTAGTTTGTTGAATTTGATGCAAAAGTGGTATTGTTATATTGATGTTAATTGTAGTACCATTGATAATTATTCTTAAACAACATTCTGGAGTAGACAAATTTGTATTAGTATTGACGACCACTTTTCTGCCTGAAATCTTTAGAGAAGATGATTTTTTAAACATTATTTGCATGAACACCTATACATCCATTTTGGCCCTGCCTTATAGTCAAAACCCATACTCCAGGGGACACGAAATTCAAAATTTCAGTAGAGGACTTCCTGGTAAACATAACTATGAAGTCAGTTTTTCATACAGATGTGTGAGAATAGAGAATATTTTAAAACATTATATGTATTAACACTATATTCCAATATTGACCCCCCCCCCCCCTCATGTCTTGAACCCCTGATCCAGGGGTCATGAATTCCACAATTTAGGTAAGGAAGTAAGTGAACATTATAACCATGTATTCAGTTTTTTGCCCACATGTTTGGGAGTAAAGAAGACGGTTTTTAAGATATAATACATGTTTACCGTATTACCATAGTGGCCCCACCCTAGAGCCTGAAACCATAGCACAGGGGTCATGAGTTTCACAATTTTGGTAGAGGGCTTCATGGACATCATAATCATTTTTACTATATGGCCATATAGTCTGAACCCCTGACCCTGGGGTCATGAATTTTACCATTTTTGTAGAGGGTTTCATGGACATCATAACCATGCATTTGGTTTTCAACAAATATATATGGGAGTAGAAAAGATGTTCTAAGACCTATTATATTTCTACTTCATGGCCATTTTGGCCTCATCCTAGAGCTAGAATTCCTGACCCTGGGGCCAAGAATTTCATCATTTCGGTAGAGAGTTCCATGGACAATATAACCATACAACCAGTTTTTCCCTTCTTGTGTGAAAGTAGAGAAGAAGATTTTTGTAAATTTTTGAATTTCACAATTTAGATTCCCTTACCATAGATATACCTCAAACCAAAAATGATAACAATTAGCCTTGTAGTTTATAAGAAGAGGTTTTACATTCTACTCAGGTGACCTAAAAATAATATTCGACTGATATTGATTGCATTATTCAAAGAGCGTCTATTCTGACGTCTTGCACCATAAATGTCAAACAGATAGGTGAAATATATATATATATATGTTATTCAGTCAACTCTTTAAAAAAACTAACATATCAATTAAATGTATCTGAAACTCTTTAAATGGCTATATATTGAGGCCAAATTTGAAACATATGTAGAGGTTGTCGACTACTCCAAGGACGAGTTACCTATGATGACGGGCTGTGACGTCACCTGGCGGGAGCCCGTGGTGAAGACCCCGATCACTTTGGACTGCAGCCTAAACGAGAACAAGCCGTATTCCAATACAGACCAAATCAGCTATGTATCGGTAAGTTCGGGGCAACCCACTTATGATATAGGTGTAAAAACACTATATTGGCGCCCAACTCGAGGCCCGAACTCCGATTTAGTGAAAGGAAATTTTTTTTCCCGTAGTCTGTCAGAATTTTTTTCTTCTTGAGTCAAATTTTTCAAAATAAACGTGTGTAGCCGCCATTTTTGGGGGCTCCGCGTGGTTAAACTTATTGAACATATAGCATTCTATGATAGTATTGCTAGCTTAGAGTAGGATTCTTTTATTTGTTTAGGCAACGTTGTTTTTGCATCATACTTTTATATTTTGCATTTATCTTTGCACTATTTTTCTGTCTTGGCCACGTGCTCCGGTGTGCGCCATTTTGAAAATGAACGATTCTTTAGAGAATGCCTTTGCAGCGTTAGGGCTTAGCGAAAGTGATAGCGATGACACCATAACGCCCATGGGGGAACCTTCTGTTCAAATTGGGCGCTCGTCTCGCAAGCATAGTTATGGTTGGCTAAGTGATGAAGAGGATGAGCACCTTTACACTCCTAGATCATCGGTGAGAGAGCACATGTACTCTGCTTCAGACAGCGAGGAAGTCACCCCCCGGTGAGTAGTACGGGGTACCTTCGGGGTGAAACTGCGTTGCCCAACCGTCAGGGGAGGGGGGTTGGTAGTACCCAGGGTGACAGTTATATTAGGCCAGCACAGTTTCAGGTCCCTAGTGAAGTACATTCGTGTGTTAGTCAGGGGTCTGTAATAAGATGCAGTTCGCCGGTGGGGGATTATGACTTTGTCCCACCCAGTGCTATATATGGGGACCCCATCTCACGCGGTTCTTATGTGGCCCCTACCCCTGGGAAATCCCCACCAGGCCATAGTGCTAAGGCTACACTTGAGTCCAGGGATCCTGTTATTTTGCCTCAGCCGGTATCTTCAGCCAGTCATGTACTGGCACCCCAGTCCCTGGTCTTCGATTCCCCACCCACCCCTGGTCAGCAGCCCCACCCCTCTCCTGCTGGGGCCACAGGCCCCGCACCCCAGCCCTTGGGGGGTCAGCATGCCAGTCACCTGGGGGCCTCCTCAGTCCTGACGAATCCGTTTTCGGGGAACAATTATGTAGCTCCTAGTTCGGCCCAGCTCACTGATTTGCAGTTGCAGGGCTCTACAACGCAGACCTCTACGACCCAGGGACAGATTGTAGTGACATCTAGTGGGGGGACTTCCACCTCGGGGCAATTACACCAGTCACATGTCGACCCAGGCTATGCACATACCACGCCCTACCCCTTCCCGGGCTATCAAACTGTAGTTAGCCCTGATGGCACCCCCTGGGGCCTGTTCGTACCTCCATCTAGCAGCCTTGGTTATCCTGCCCCTGCACCTGTGGTGCCGCCCCAGCCTTATTATTTTAGACAGGAGGGGGGAGGTAGAGTAGCTCAGGTTTACCCACAAATGAACGAGTCCTCTCCCAGGGAGACCGGGGTACACTTTCTTAATCCTAGCATACATGCTCATGCCCAACAGCAACCCAATGGCCCCCCACCCAGGGACCGGACCCTTCACCTGATTACGGGAGAACCCAGGCCCCCGATGGGCCGCCCAGTTTGCTGACCCGGCAACATCGTCCACCCTTTGCATTACCTACCCAGCCCTTGCCCCACCCTGTTACCACTACCTCGCGCCGCACATTACGCAGTCACGACGACAGGCCACCTGCGCCCCGTAGCAAGCCGAAGTACAAGGACCTGCGGTATGATGGCAAATCCAGCTGGAAGGCGTTCCTTCATAAGTTCGTGAGGCTCTCGCGCAGCCAGCAATGGACCAAGGTCGAGCAACATGACCAGTTCTGCTTTTTCCTGGAGGGCGCAGCCAGCGAGTATTATACTCTCCTACTGGAAGTCTGTCCCCGTCCACGGTTTAAGGACATCCTCAAGAAGTTTGACAAGCGCTTTGGTACCTCGGCTCCGGATCTCACCCACCAACTCAATTTCCAGTCGGCAACGCAGAACAGCGGTGAGTCCCTGAGAGAGTGGGCAGATCGTGTGCTCACATTAGCCACACGAGCTTTCCCCCAGTTGCCAGACATTCACACCCAGGCTATCCCCCGCCTATGCTATGGTGCGGAAGATGTTGACGCTGGCCTGCATGCGCTGGATGGCAGCCCTAAGACGGTCGAGGAGGCATTGGACAGAATGCAGTATTACCAACACTCGCGCCGCAGCAAGCCTCACCGGCATAAGACAGTGAGGGAGTTGACAGAGGAGGTCGCTTGGTCAGAGGAAGTGGAGGCAGACAGGAAGTCTAATGATGAGAAGCTAGAAGAAGCCCTGAGGGAGAAGAGAGACACCCCCGCCTTGTCAGAGAGTAAAGAGGTGCAGGACTTGAGAGGACGGGTGTATCAACTGGAGATGGCCCTGAGGGAGGCCGGAGGGAAGCTTGAGGCCACCCCATCACCTATGAGTAAGAGTGGGGGTCCCAGGGAAAGTTTGTGCTACAGGTGCGGTGAAAGAAGACACTTCCGTCGGGAGTGCCCTTTGGATAATAGGCGTAGGTCAGATGGAGGGGTAGGTGGGGCAGAGAGACACCCCCCACCCAATCGAGGTGCCAACCCAGCAGAGGGGAACCGCGGAGGACCTAGGTTCAGGAATAGATCCTCCAGTGAGAATCGGCCTTCAGGAGCCGTGCGCATGCTGACCCCGGATAGAAATACGGAGGCAGGAAGGCACCCAGTAGATGATAGAGTTCAGGGACAACCTACGGAGAAGTCAAGTTGTGACAAGCAAGCAGCTGAGGCCCGCTCTTGCATGAAGAGCGGGAAGGCACGTAGTGGGCTGAAGGTGAGATTTGAGCGGTCCAAGTCACCCGATCTGTTTTCTGATGATGAACCTGTGGTTCCGGGGAGGGGATTCTCAACTCCAACCGACCAGAGTCCGGAGCGTGTGGCGGATTTCAGTGTAGAGATTGCCGAGTTTAGGGAGACTGAGGTTGAGGTCATGGAGGACATTGAAGAGGACTGGATGCCCCAGTCCAGTGAGACGGCCGGCGAGGTAGAGGACCTGTGTGTGGTGGTGGGGCAGGTACGCCCACAAACCAGTTACTCGGTTCCATTGAGGATCCAAGGGTTATCTATAGAGGCCGTGGCGGACACCGGGGCAGAGGTAAGTGTCCTAGGGAAGATGTTTTATGACCAGCTAGAACAAAAGCCCCCTATTAAAAGGCATGTTACCTTGCTGCAGGCAGGACACGGAGCGAGACTTAAGGGTTTTGTAGCAGGACCATTTGATTTTCGTGTGGGCCAGCGCACACTTAAGGTTGACCTGTATGTTGCTCCTCTCAAGGACCAGATGCTACTGGGGATGGACATCATGAGAGACCACGGTGCTCAGCTTGACCTGAGGCATGGGATACTGATTCTCGGCGGTGAGACAATTCAGATGACCTATGGACGGGGGAATGCTCGGACGGAGGCCAATGTGACTTTGGTGAGGAAGGTTCGAGTTCCTGCAGGCTCTGTAGTCATGTGCCCTCTTAGGCTAGAGAGAAGACTGTCAGATTACCTGGTTGTGCCAAGGATTGAGGACTTGTCGGATGCCTTAATCATGCCACATACGTATCACGCTGCGGGAGAGGCGTCCCTGGCTTGCTTAGTTCATGCATCTGGAAAGGATGTGTCCTTAGAGGAGGGCAGTGTTATCGGTGAGGCAGTCGAGGCGGAGCCATACGTGCCGGTGCCCTATTTGATGAGGGAGGTGCGTAACATGGCTGAGAGTGGGACCGAGGGCACACCACCGGAAGTACCCACCCACTTGCAGGACCTGCTAGAACGATCCTCTGCGGAGTTGAGTGATGAGGAGCGGTCCCAACTTGCTAGCCTGCTGTCTGAGTTCCAAGATGTGTTTGCCCGGAGTGAGTTTGATTTTGGAAACTTCACTGCCCTTGAGCATGAGATTGACACTGCAGATGCACCGCCAGTCAAGGAGAGGATGCGGCGTACTCCTGTATTCTTTGCGGGCGAAGAGGAGGCGCACCTCAAAAAGATGCTTGACGCTGGAGTGATCCAGCCCTCCATGTCCGAGTGGGCTTCAGCGCCAGTCCTCATCCGTAAGAAGGACGGACAAGTCAGGTGGTGTCTCGGCTACCGCCGGTTGAACAATGTCACCCGGAAGGATGTTTTTCCCCTTCCCCTCATTGATGAGTGCCTTGATACCCTCTCGGGAAATGTGTGGTTCTCGAAGCTAGACGCTAACTCCGCATTTCATCAAATTATGATCAGCCCCAAGGACAGAAAAAAAACTGCCTCCATTACCCGGTATGGCCTATTTGAGTTCCGGAGAATGGGGTTTGGTCTCTGTAATGCCCCTGCTACCTTCTCCCGGGCAATGAATTTAGTGTTACGCGGGCTGACCTGGAGTATCGTACTGGCCTTCTTGGATGACGCCCTGGTGCTGGGGAGTGATTTTGATTACCACCTGGCTATCTTGAGACAAGTGTTCAAGCGATTCCGAGATTATGACTTGAAGTTCAAGCCCAAGAAGTGTGAGCTGTTCCGGCGCCGAGTAGAGTTTCTGGGAAGGCAGGTCAGCGGGACGGGAGTAGAGATGGGTGATGAATACATAGAGGCCGTGAAGCATTGGGAGACTCCCACTAATGTTAAGGAGGTGGAGCGGTTCCTAGGCTTCGCCAATTACCATAGAGGGTTTATTGCTGGCTTTGCTCAGATGGCGCATCCGCTGTATAACATCACTGGCAAGAAACCCTTTGTTTGGGGGCCTGAGCAGCAGACAGCCTTTGAGAACCTCCGGAGAGCCCTCACTTCACCCCCGGTACTAGCTCTGCCTACAGCCAATTATCAGTTTGTGCTGGACACAGATGCGTCTGCAGAAGCCATAGGAGCCGAGCTGTGCCAAGTCCAAGAGGGGCAGGAGCGAACCATAGCCTACGGGAGCCTCACCTTGTCCGCGGAGCAGAAAAAATACTGTACTACTCGGAAAGAGCTCCTGGCCGTCATCCGGTTCACACGCATGTATCGCCATTATCTACTAGGCCGGAGATTTATTGTACGTACGGACCACCATAGTCTCATCTGGTTGCTGAACTTTAGGTACCCCCAGGATCAACTAGCTCGTTGGTTGGAGGAGCTCAGCCAGTACAATATGGTCATCCAACATCGGCCCGGTAAGCGTCACGTGAATGCTGACGCGCTTTCTCGACCAACCATGTCTTCCAGATGTCAGGGGGTGGACTTCGCTGTGAACCTTAGTGACTTGCCCTGCGGTGGATGTCGTAAGTGCACCAGAGCCCATCAATTGTGGAATGTATTTACTGATGAGGTAGACGATGTAGCCCCGCTTGCTAGGCCAGGAAGTTGGATTTACTCTCCTTTGCTGGAGGACGAGCTCGAGGGGACAGTAGACGGCCGTGCATCCGGAGAAGCCCAGCCATCGGTCAGTGAGATAGCCCTCGGATATGTATCCGGAGGAATTCTGGGACGGACTGGCGGTTTTCCTATCCTGAGATTGACTCTGAGGGCGAGAGTAGCCCGGATGGACCTTGTAGGACCCATATCCGGATCAGCAGGTACCCTCAGTTCGCTTGCGTGATGGGAGTCTCTCCGGCGGACCTCGAAGGCCCGACGTCACTTGTAGGCCTCACCCTTAAGGAGATGAGTCTTAGCCACTCTAATGACCCAGAGTTAGGCTTGATCTTGGATTGGTTGGAGGGAGAACTGGGACCAGACGAGGGCGAATTGTTTCTGACCAGCCCGGCTGTGAAACACTACTACATCAACAGGAATATGTTATATCTGGATAGTGACAAAGTCCTCTGGAAAGAGATAGAGGAGGGGGGAGAGAGGAAAAGAGTTTTGATTGTGCCCCGTGACCTGAGACGAGAGGTACTGCGCCTTTGCCACGAGGTGCCGGCAGCTGGACACCAGGGAATCGAACGAACTAAAGCCAGGCTGAGGGAGCACTTCTTTTGGTACAGAATGATGAGAGAGGCTGAGAACTTTGTCAGTACTTGTTGCCCTTGTAGTAGAAACAAACGTCCCCAGCGCCACGCCAGGGCGGAGATGATTAAGTACCATGCTGGGGCACCCATGGAGAGGGTGCACCTGGACTTCTTAGGACCACTTCCACGGACTCCGAGGGGAAATGAGTATGTCTTGGTCATGGTAGACCAGTTCACAAAATGGGTGGAATGCATTCCCCTCCCTTCACAGACGGCCGAGGTTACAGCTACAGCCGCGGTAAATGAGTTCTTCGTTAGGTTTGGGTGCCCATTCCAGATCTTCACAGACCAAGGGCGTAATTTTGAGAGCAAGCTGTTCACGGCGGTGTGTGAACTCTTGGAGATCCACAAGGCTCGTACCACCCCTTATCGCTCGTCGGCTAACGGACAGGTTGAACGTTATAATCGGACTCTTATGGATGCTGTCAGATGCTACATTGACAAGGCCCAAGATTGTTGGGATGAGCATCTTGCACAGATAGCCGGGGCTCTGCGCTCTGCAGTGAACCGTAACTCTGGTTTCACCGCCAATAAACTGATGTTGGGCAGGGAAGTTAACACACCAGCCAGCTTAATGTACAGGCCTCCCCTTCAAGAGGATCCGGTGAATGTTTGTACTTATGTGACAGATCTAGAGGAGAGGATACAGTCGGCGCATGAGACCACCCGTAGACGCTTGAACACCTCGGAAGAGCGGATGAAGAGGGATTTTGACATTAAGGCAGCCACCCGCCCCTTTGAGGAGGGTGACTTGGTATACCTGCTAGATACGGCGACTGTTAAGGGCAAGTGCCGGAAGTTGAGCCCATCCTGGAAGGGCCCAGGAATCATCCTCAAGAGGCTGTCACCTTACCTTTACCGTGTGAAGACTAAGACAGCTGTGATGGTGGCAAACCACGACCGCCTTAAGAAGTGTAACGACAGGGATATTCCCTTGTGGCTGGCCCGATATCGGGAGAAGTTCGTGAGTGGTTCACCATGTGATGTAAGATCTGATGAAGATTCCGAGGCGCAACGTTCGACCTCTCGGGGAAAAAGAGCACTCGAGGGCCCAGTTAAGGGTGATGACTGTCGGCCTCAACCCGCTCGCCGCAGAGGACGTCCTCGGAAGCTGGGTAAGACTCCTGAGGAACCCTATCGAGGAGGAGACCGACCCCCGAGGCCCAGCCAGTCATCCTCTGATACCACAGAAAAGTCACCAGAAACATCCACAGATACCGAGCTTTATTGCCTCTGTCATCGTCCTGATGACGGAAAACTAATGGTCCAGTGTGACCAGTGCGACTGCTGGTACCACGGCTTGTGTGTGGGTGTCTCGCCGGAGGACGCCACCACTATGGACAAGTTCGTGTGTCCGACGTGTATGGGGGGAATATCTATTATTATTAATAGGGTCTTTTTATTTTACAGAGATGACGATGATTACGATGAAGAAGAGGCCCCGCAGCCCCCCCCCCCCCACCATCGGGGGCCGCGAGGAGGAGAGGTTCGAGAGGGCCAAGTTCGACTTGCCCGTTCCTGGGGTGCCTGGTGCGGACCCGCACCATGAGAACTCATGTGACAGTGGCCCACCTACATCCAGTGTTCCGGAGGTCTGTGCCCCCTGAGGCGGGGGCCAGCCTCCGGTACCGCGTGCTTATGTGGATGGCTCACCACCTGCTGGGGGAAGGAGCCACTCCAGAGGACCTGGCGAGGGACGTCCCAACAGGCGAAGTGTTCCAGAAGCCCGCCGCCGGTGTTCCCACCGATTTGAATCGGGCCATGGAGGCACTGTGCCGGTTTGTGGGGGAGGACCCCCCTCACCGATTTGCCCTGTTCGGTCGGCTACATCCCGCTCTCCTGTTACATTGGAGGGTACAGGCACATCTAGTTTCCCGGTTGGGCCCGGACCTAAGGAGGGCCTACCGGGAGCTGTGGAGCAACGAGACAGTCAGCGGGCACCCATTGTCGCAGTACGGGATGTTTAGGCTCTTGCCACCCCCGCCCCCGGGTCCTTGCCATGAGGATTGGGATGCCCCTGATCCCCCAGTTCTGGGGAGCATCTGCCTGGAGGAGTCCGAGGACGATGACGCCACTACCCCTCCAGAGAGCTTCAGACAGGAGGAGTCCGAGGACGATGAAGCCACTACCCCTCGAGAGCTTCAGACGGGAGGAGACCGAAGTAGATGAAGCAGCGACCCCGCCCGAGGAGGAGCCGGAGGACTATGGCCCAGACCCGACCTCGTCCGAGGATGAGCTGGTGGGCGCCTTGGAGCCCTGGGACCCCTGGGTTGCAGGAAGAGCGAGGGGAGTAGAGTTCTCTCCGGAGTTCCCCCGCCCGCCACCTGGGACTGCGACAGGAGGGTACATAGCAGTAGACTATCCTCGCGGGTATGCTAGAACCCGCCGGGTCCACATCTTGATCCTGGAGGAGTGGTAGGTACGCGCCCTCCTATGTCCCCCCAGACCCTGTTTCCTGGACGGTTAGTTGGCGTTTTCTATTGGGCGGAGGCCATCATGTCTTGTATGGCCCCATCTGCCCATATTCTGAACTCGTAAAAGTGAGGGCTGTTGATCCCAGTATAGATTGGGATGTTGATCCCAGTATTGATTGGGATGGGCGTTATGCGCCCCCTGGTGATGTGTTGGTTGTAAGTCCAGCTTAGTGGAGTGGACGGAGCCGGCCTACTGGTAGTGTGGGCCGAGTCCCTTCGAAGAAAACGGAGGGGAGTGTAGTGGTTGTCGACTACTCCAAGGACGAGTTACCTATGATGACGGGCTGTGACGTCACCTGGCGGGAGCTCATGGTGAAGACCCCGATCACTTTGGACTGCAGCCTAAACGAGAACAAGCCGTATTCCAATACAGACCAAATCAGCTATGTATCGGTAAGTTCGGGGCAACCCACTTATGATATAGGTGTAAAAACACTATACATATTACGTTCCCTTATTATTATATGGGTAGCAGAATCATCCACTGTACATTCTTCTGAGTACACAGCCTCCTCAGCATATGTTTGTCCTCGATTGTGTCAACTCCCAAACTTGCAAGTTATTAGTCGGAGAGTGAACTGATCATAAACACATCAATTCTTTCAGCCTTAAACCTTTCCGACCAAGTCCAATCTCCTTCAACACGTCGTCCTTCTTCTCATTGTTGTTCTAGTTAGCATTACAATTCCGTATTCAGATGATACTCACCGACTTATGTCTAATATTTGCATTATATGCTCTAAGAGAAGCTAAACATAATTATATTCATGATATTTACAAAGTAAATTGCTCATTGGTTCATCCTGCGATCGTTTCAAAAAACTTTTTTTCCATAACTTTCTAATTTGATTCACTTGTTTGTTCCATGATACCCCTCTCTTTATATTTAGAATTATTTACACATGAATATCAAATAAATCATTTCCTACGGGCAAGTCGTACTCACTCGATTTCCATCATTGTTTTTTCTTCATTGCCAGAATTTCCTCTGAGATAGACTCCGTCGATAATTTTGTAAAGATTGACGTGCATGACTGCAAATCATTTGGTTATATCTTTTCGTTTAAATATAGATTTCACTTAAGGCATATCGTGTTCGTTTGTGCTTGATTATTGTATTTCAGTTTTGTGTTATGTCGACCTATATTTTAACTGGGTCACTGATTACAAAGCTTTTGTTATCGTTAGCCATATATCATGTGCTAGGAATGATGATTGTGAACCTTTATTTTTTTTATAGCACGTAAATCAAAACTCAAAAGAAAACATCACATCGAAACGAGTTTTTGAGAGATTCTATGAACGTGTTTGGTTAACAAGCGTCGGAAGTACAGTTTTCATATTCAAGGGTGTTTGCATATAACGCTTGAGTTTAAATCATCGGAGACAAGTTGTGACTTGGCCAATCTTTTCAAACGTTCATGTTCCCTCGCCAATCCTTTTATAATGCTAATTAGATATTATCTGAAGTTTTTGTATCCGGTAATTGTTTTCATTAATTTCCGCATAAAGTGTAACTGTGAAATATATTCCGGCATAATTATATACGTTGTAGAGCATAATTAAACTTCACTAGATGTATTACCTATAGACATGTTGTCCATGTTTTTATTGTTGGTAGTGTTCGCGATTTCAAAGGCTTATGGTGAGTTTACACGCATATACATGTAATGTAATTGTCATTTAAAATTTAATTAAAAAGGTACATGTAGTATACAATGTAATATTCCCTTTTACATAAACAACATTCTAATTAGGCGGTTATCTACTCGTATTGTTCATCACTATTATGTTATAAAAGTTTCATTATTAGTTCATTTATTTCCTAAATACTGTTTGTTTGGTATTTTCACAAACCATATTTACATTTTATGACCGAAATATAATGCTTTAAAACACTTTTTCAGATAAATATATAAGAATAAAAAAATAACATCATTAATTATGATTCGGTAGAGTTATTTATATAAATAATGTTTTGAAACATTCAGGTTTTTATAAAAAAAAATCATTTATATGATCGGACATTTTATAACATGAAAAGACAATAATTGTTCGGACAAAGCAAATGAAATCCTGTTGAATTGTCTTTGAAGATCAATCTTAAGTAAATGTTAGTGTAAATGAACCTACTCAATTTTGTAAATGTAAATAATCTTGTTAATATGGTGTTGTGTGTTTGTTGACAGTTAACGTTGCCCGCAATAAACCAGCATACCAGCAGTACCCTTACATGCCAGGTAACGACAGATTTGACGCCAGTAATGCTGTGGACGGACGTAAATCTGACCTGAGCTTGGACGGTGGTAAATATGCTGTATCATCGTTATCAACAACCGCCACCTGGTGGGTGAACCTGAGGAGCATCCACAGTATCCATCACATCACTATTTACTTCAGGACGAACAATCACGGTATAGTCACTGTTATTATGTATCTTGGAAATTATGGCCTCTGTGGTATAAACTGCCATCACGTATAATTATACGCTTTTTATTTACATGTTAACAATTTTGTTTTTTCAGAATAATAAATCTTTTTATGATTTTCCTTGTTAGTTTCGAAGATGCAATACCGAGAAAATGTTGATTTTAATGTAACTGAACGTGGACAAAATTAAACTGTTGCAATGGCTGTAATGAACATGGATGTTAAATGAAACAAAAGACCAAATCCATCAATAATTTTTAAATTAAAATTACAATAAAAGAGAAAACTAGATATTGATTTCAAAAAATTGCAAACTTTAATTTATAGATATGTTTGTTCATGTTTAAAATGAGGTGATATGCTCGAGGCTTTTGGGGTAAGATTTGGGGTTACAGGGAGATTACACACATACTTTTATAGTGACGTAATACTAACTACCTTATACATGTATTATCTCACCTGAACTAAAAACTCAAGTATGCTTTTCTGATCACTCTTGGTCTGTCGTCTGTCTGTCTGTCCATCTGTTAACTTTTCACATTTTCAACATTTTCTCCAGGACCACTAGGCCAGTAAAACTATTTTTGACATAAAACGCTTTTTGGCAAAGATGATTAAAAGCATCCTCAGGTGGTGTTGATTCAAAGTAGTAAAATGATCACCTCTAGGGGTAGTGTTGGGCCATAATGAGGGTCGCATTTTTACGTAAAAATATATAGAGAAACGTCTTTAAACATCGTCTTCTCTGAAACAAAACAGCCAGAAAAGCTAAAACTTATTATCAACATCCTCAGGTAATTTAAATTCAAAGTTGTGAAAATCAAGACCAAAGGAGAGGTCACAATGGGGGATCGAATTTTTGACATAGGTATACCACTATTGTAATAAAAAACAACCTGAGGAAACCCTGAGTGGCACTGAAAAAAACCCTGAGAGACCCCGAGGTCGGCACTGAGATTACTGACGAAAGAAACCCTGAGGTTTGCATTGAGGGTACTGAGGAAAAAAACCCTGAGGGACCCTGAGGTCGACACTGAGGAAGCCCTGAGATACACTTAGGTCGGCACTGAAGGTACTGAGAATCCCTGAGAGACCCTAACGTCGGCATTTAATACGAAACTTTTTTTAAGATCTTTAATTATTTAACAATTGTGGTAATCATAAATAGAGCTATAATTAACAATTTATTTATTTGGTATAAATATATAATTTACTGATGCAATTGCATAGGATCAGACTTTCTCATTTATACAGCATTTTTAATTAATTGTAAAGGAAAAATACAGAAACACAAAGGATAAGTATGTATTTAGTCAGTCCTCGGGCTGACTAATTAAGAGTCATTCTCTGTAAAAACCAAAGAATCCAAAGATGCCGTTCAAACAAATACTTCCAAAATGCAAAAAAATTTTATAGGGAGTGTACTCAAGTGTCTGATGGTAAAATTCGACTTAGTTTATTTTTTGGGGTGGCCGTTGCCATGGCAACCAGAACTGACCAATAAATAGTCAATTTGACAGAATCTATTTTCTGAAATATAGCATTTTTAACTCCCATATTTATTTTAATACAAACTGTGATTATCTGTTAAATTAGATTTAATGTTTTGAAAATTCCCCAAAACTAAGAATAGTTAAGAAATTATTTCATTATCTCAAGTATAAAAAGCAAATTGAAGTTTAAAAATGTCGAATTTTGTGGTTTTTCAAAATGTAGAAAATACCCAATTTTACAACAACTTCAGTTCAATATATCTAGATATTCCAAGATAGGTTTTCAAAAAGACTTGCATGTTGTTAATAATTATACTTTTACCTTTCATATCATATAGATTTTTAAAGTGTGTCTTTTAGTAAACAAGGGATATGCCAGAATGAAAATGACCCAAAATTCCGAATTTTCTCAGATACAAATTTTAAAATTCTATCATAGGTGGCTTATTTGTAGTGTTTATTTCATCTTTGGGAGCAAAACATTAACATTTATTTTAATTTAATAATGAAAATGAAAATGTATCATCATTTGGGTTGATAACTGCAAAAAAGTGGTTACCATGGCAACCATTCTAAGAAATCGTGAATTTTAAAAAATCATTTTTTCAAAGTACACAAACTATATTTGTAACTGGATAGTTGTGTCAAACAGCAATTTGAAAAAGACCTGTCTATTTTATTGCTGCCACTCATCCATGGCTCTTTGCAATCAACAAGATTTGTTTGGCTTTTGAGGACTTATGCAATTGGTGCATATTTTGCTTGAAACAAGTGACATTTTTTACTTGCTTTAACGCAAGAAATAGATAGCAAGTCCAACGTCATGTTAAAATGGTTTTATGTAAAGTATCCTATATATTTATTGAGAGCTGTTCCTAGCGTGTGATAAGTTGGCCTTGCCTGATGATGAAACCTTTGCTTGAGTAATGTAAAATATCAGCTATTGTCATCCTGTATAATAAGGTCATGATCATCTCAAAACTTAAGAAAATAAGCAAACATATACATCATGTAAATTGTTAGAAGAATTTTACTGTTGACTTTTTTTTTTACCACAATAGCAAATGCAAATCACATTACATGTGATGTTAATCAATCATTTCAACTATTTGGCTACTATAATCATTCTTAAACCTAAAGATTCCAATCCAAACTGCATAAAATCTTGAATTTCAAATATCACCAACATATACACTGCATGTGCATTGGGTTTACACAAGTATACAATGCCCAAAAAAGTCTTTTGACAATTTTTTTTTTAGTTTTATGATCTCTCATGATGATACATGTATGGTTGAAATCTGTTCAAAAGAAGAAAAATTAAATCTATATATAAACACACATTAAAACCCTCCCCATTAACATTTACATTAACATATTTACTGCAGAAGCAAGCTCAGATTTTGCAGCAGGCCAAGTTTACGAGTATATTTCAACTACGCCAGTGACTTGCGATGTTACGAGTATGTTTCACCTGCGCCAGAGGATCGCATCCTGTTCTGCAAAATCACGTTATGCTCTACATTTTAACATATTAAAAAAAAAATGCCATTCACCCTTGCTTAAATGGTATTAAACTAATTCCATTCACATTTTGCTTAAACAAAGGGGATAAACATTTTTTGATGGATTCTAGAAAGCCATAGTTAATGTCAAGAGGTCAAACCATGCAACATTCGGGCTGATATGAGTGCAATAATAATACATAAACATGTTAATTACAACGTGAACCACATGTTCACTTTTGATAGCAAACTGACTGCAACAATTGATACATGAAGTGTTATAAGTATGAATAACATCAAGTATTTATCCTATAAATAAATACATAATAATTCCCAGTTCTATTTACTTCTTGCATGTACAATAAAGCATAACTAATTACCTATGAACAGAAATATACAATCATGTAATTGTAGAACAATAAAAGCATACCAATATATACTACATGTGACTATTCAAAATTCATCACATATTATCCCAGGGTACATTTCCTATTAAAAAGAATCAACAATATAAATACAACAATAGCAATGCTGATTATGTCTAGTGAATTATTCATCAATAATATTTGCTCTTATTTTACTAATTTCTGTTTCCGTCTTGGCTTCCCAATTTTCAGCTTCAGCCATCTTGTTTTTCTTGCTCATTCTTGAGAAGAAGGAAGTAATTTGCTGCATGGACAGTATCTCATCGTATGAAAAACGCCTTGTACCATCTGCCCTTCTTTCATACATCATGGATTCAGAGAAAATAAAAGGATCCTCTTTCTTTCCTGTCTGCAGTCCGACGTTAAATTTTTGGACTAAAAAATCTCTCTGATTTTCATTAAATCTCCTTGAGCGTTTCTCATCTTTCAAAGCCCAGCCAGAGGTCAATTCACTCTCTGCTGCTTGTGTCTCTGTGTCTTTAGTCACAAATAACTTCAGATTCAGATTTTCTGAATGAGATATTTTTAGGTCTTTCCACCTTTCAGGTGAAAGACCTTTTGTTTTTCTTCTGTTTTTTATTTTTAGGTCTTTACACCACAGTGTAAAGGCCTATTGATATTGTTCTGTTTCTTTTTATTCTTATTATTTTTCTTCCGTAAGCGAAGTGAAATTTTTGTTTTGCGACTTATCGAAACACTCTCATTCACGCCGTACTTCTTTCGGAAAATTATGAGGGCATTTGACCCTGCGTCTTGAAAACACCTTGCGTTTCGTTACTATTGACCCGTGCACGTAAAAGTTTGTTATCGCTACTCCTCGGAAGCCTTGCAACTTGCAGGTTCGAAACCTTCACGGATGGTGTCGGCCTGAAGGGTAGTTGCAGATCTCCGAAAGACGAAAGGTTTCGCAGTATCCTCTTAGAACGACTGTCTCTCAATTTTTTTTATTTTTACGAAAAATCAAAAAAATTGACACAACTCAAGGTAGAGCCACGAAACCACTTGCGATGGCATCGACAACAATTTTGGCTGCAGCAAAGGTCAAGGTCAAAGGTCAAGGTCAACTAGGATCGGTAAAGTGTCAAATTGCAGAAGTGTGTGATCTTCAGGCGCTGGTCTATCCCATTAAAGTTGACCTTGACCTTTGATCTTGACCTTTGACCTTGACCTCTGGCAATAAAGAACCATTCGACACGAACTCCAAGATTATATCTTGTGCGACTTGTCCGTAAACCCCCTTTTTTCACTTTTTGGGGTAACGGATGACCTTGACCTTCGACGTAAAAACAATTTGTGCCAAAATGCTCGGTTTAGCATGCGTACTCAGATTTTGGCTAAATTGATGATCTTGCGTCTTCTTTATTAGGTCTTTACACCACAGTGTAAAGGCCTATTGATATTGTTCTGTTTCTTTTTATTAGGTCTTTCCACCTTTCAGGTGAAAGACCTTTTGTTTTCTTTATTCTTATTATTTTTCTTCCGTAAGCGAAGTGAAATTTTTGTTTTGCGACTTATCGAAACACTCTCATTCACGCCGTACTTCTTTCGGAAAATTATGAGGGCATTTGACCCTGCGTCTTGAAAACACCTTGCGTTTCGTTACTATTGACCCGTGCACGTAAAAGTTTGTTATCGCTACTCCTCGGAAGCCTTGCAACTTGCAGGTTCGAAACCTTCACGGATGGTGTCGGCCTGAAGGGTAGTTGCAGATCTCCGAAAGACGAAAGGTTTCGCAGTATCCTCTTAGAACGACTGTCTCTCAATTTTTTTTATTTTTACGAAAAATCAAAAAAATTGACACAACTCAAGGTAGAGCCACGAAACCACTTGCGATGGCTTCGACAACAATTTTGGCTGCAGCAAAGGTCAAGGTCAAAGGTCAAGGTCAACTAGGATCGGTAAAGTGTCAAATTGCAGAAGTGTGTGATCTTCAGGCGCTGGTCTATCCCATTAAAGTTGACCTTGACCTTTGATCTTGACCTTTGACCTTGACCTCTGGCAATAAAGAACCATTCGACACGAACTCCAAGATTATATCTTGTGCGACTTGTCCGTAAACCCCCTTTTTTCACTTTTTGGGGTAACGGATGACCTTGACCTTTGACGTAAAAACAATTTGTGCCAAAATGCTCGGTTTAGCATGCGTACTCAGATTTTGGCTAAATTGATGATCTCGCGTCTTCTTTATTAGGTCTTTACACCACAGTGTAAAGGCCTATTGATATTGTTCTGTTTCTTTTTATTCTTATTATTTTTCTTCCGTAAGCGAAGTGAAATTTTTGTTTTGCGACTTATCGAAACACTCTCATTCACGCCGTACTTCTTTCGGAAAATTATGAGGGCATTTGACCCTGCGTCTTGAAAACACCTTGCGTTCCGTTACTATTGACCCGTGCACGTAAAAGTTTGTTATCGCTACTCCTCGGAAGCCTTGCAACTTGCAGGTTCGAAACCTTCACGGATGGTGTCGGCCTGAAGGGTAGTTGCAGATCTCCGAAAGACGAAAGGTTTCGCAGTATCCTCTTAGAACGACTGTCTCTCAATTTTTTTTATTTTTACGAAAAATCAAAAAAATTGACACAACTCAAGGTAGAGCCACGAAACCACTTGCGATGGCTTCGACAACAATTTTGGCTGCAGCAAAGGTCAAGGTCAAAGGTCAAGGTCAACTAGGATCGGTAAAGTGTCAAATTGCAGAAGTGTGTGATCTTCAGGCGCTGGTCTATCCCATTAAAGTTGACCTTGACCTTTGATCTTGACCTTTGACCTTGACCTCTGGCAATAAAGAACCATTCGACACGAACTCCAAAATTATATCTTGTGCGACTTGTCCGTAAACCCCCTTTTTTCACTTTTTGGGGTAACGGATGACCTTGACCTTCGACGTAAAAACAATTTGTGCCAAAATGCTCGGTTTAGCATGCGTACTCAGATTTTGGCTAAATTGATGATCTCGCGTCTTCTTTATTAGGTCTTTACACCACAGTGTAAAGGCCTATTGATATTGTTCTGTTTCTTTTTATTCTTATTATTTTTCTTCCGTAAGCGAAGTGAAATTTTTGTTTTGCGACTTATCGAAACACTCTCATTCACGCCGTACTTCTTTCGGAAAATTATGAGGGCATTTGACCCTGCGTCTTGAAAACACCTTGCGTTCCGTTACTATTGACCCGTGCACGTAAAAGTTTGTTATCGCTACTCCTCGGAAGCCTTGCAACTTGCAGGTTCGAAACCTTCACGGATGGTGTCGGCCTGAAGGGTAGTTGCAGATCTCCGAAAGACGAAAGGTTTCGCAGTATCCTCTTAGAACGACTGTCTCTCAATTTTTTTTATTTTTACGAAAAATCAAAAAAATTGACACAACTCAAGGTAGAGCCACGAAACCACTTGCGATGGCTTCGACAACAATTTTGGCTGCAGCAAAGGTCAAGGTCAAAGGTCAAGGTCAACTAGGATCGGTAAAGTGTCAAATTGCAGAAGTGTGTGATCTTCAGGCGCTGGTCTATCCCATTAAAGTTGACCTTGACCTTTGATCTTGACCTTTGACCTTGACCTCTGGCAATAAAGAACCATTCGACACGAACTCCAAGATTATATCTTGTGCGACTTGTCCGTAAACCCCCTTTTTTCACTTTTTGGGGTAACGGATGACCTTGACCTTCGACGTAAAAACAATTTGTGCCAAAATGCTCGGTTTAGCATGCGTACTCAGATTTTGGCTAAATTGATGATCTCGCGTCTTCTTTATTAGGTCTTTACACCACAGTGTAAAGGCCTATTGATATTGTTCTGTTTCTTTTTATTAGGTCTTTCCACCTTTCAGGTGAAAGACCTTTTGTTTTTAGGTCTTTCCACCTTTCAGGTGAAAGACCTTTTGTTTTTCTTCTGTTTTTTATTTTTTTTCTTCTCTTTTTTTCCAGGGACAGCTTTTTTATTTCTAGAGATATTGAAGCAATGTTTTCTTTATGTGATTGACCATTAAAAGTTATGGTACCAAATGACCCTTTGGTTGATCACTCCCAGAACTTACAAAGTGATTGCCCTTTGTGTACGAAGTGATTGTTATCGCTACTCCTCTGAAACCATAAGAGATAGAGACTTGAAACATTTACTAACGTCTGTAGTACACTTAGACGCTCTTTCAATCTATTCATACCGAAAGGTTCCGAGACCCCCTTCTATCAGTTATTGCCCCTGAAAGTATTTCAATTTCCATAAAATCACTTCCAACTTTTTTACTATTTGTCACAGAGACTTCGGACCACTTGGGATGGAAGCGTCTTCCATGGCCGATCAAAATGACGTAAGGGTCAATGGTCAAGGTCATCTG
Source organism: Magallana gigas (assembly GCF_963853765.1). Taxonomy (NCBI): domain Eukaryota; kingdom Metazoa; phylum Mollusca; class Bivalvia; order Ostreida; family Ostreidae; genus Magallana; species Magallana gigas. The sequence continues at coordinate 39,054,362 of NC_088853.1, read as the reverse complement.
AAAATCTGTGTATTCATGAGTTTTCGTATCTCTTTTGTTTAGGGTGATATAGAGAAATTTGATCAAGGATGTAGTAGGACGTCTTAAGACATTTCAAAATGTAGCCCTTCAGCTCCCATCTTGTAATAGTTAGTGAGTAATTGCCCCTTTTGTACGAAATGCTTGTTATCGCTACTCCTCTGAAACCATAACAGGTAGAGACTTGAAACGTTTACCAATGTCTTCATTAAACTTAGAAGTTTCTTCAATCTATTGATCCCAAAAGGGTCCAACGTCCCTTTCTGGCAGTAATTCCCCTTTCAATTTCATTGATTTCACAAACACATTAGAAATAAACACCCCCCCCCCCTTTTTTTTATATTAATGTTTGACCTTGACCTTTGACCTTGACCTTGACCTTTGACCTCTTAGGACTGGTGTGTTATAAGTATCTGCAACATCTGTAATATCAGATTCATTTATATGTACGAATAGCTCTTTCAAACACAAATTCACCCCCCCCCCCTTTTATTTTTAGGTTTGACCTTGACCTTTGATCTGACCTTGACCTTTGACCTTGACATTAAAGGACTGATGCGTTACAAGTATATTTAACATATACATTTCAGATTCATTCATATGTGCAATAAGCTCTTTAAAACAACCAACCCCTTATTTTTAGGTTTGACCTTGACCTTTGACCTTGACCTTTGACCTTGACCTTTGACCTCTTAGAACTTATGAGTAATAAGTGTATGCAACATATATATCGGATTCAGTTTTATGAACAATTTGCCCCCCCCCCCTTCTTTTATACAAGGATTGAATTCTTATATGAACATGACCCTCGATATTTGAACTTGAAATTTAATATTCCTTTTTAAAATAAAACCTAAAAAAGCGTTACAACCGTTTGTCAGAATTTTTTAAAAAGGTGAAAAACTGCCTGCCATTTGACTCCAGACCGCGTTTTAGACTACGCCTCCAAATAAAAATTCCAGCTCCAGTAAAACTCTGTAGAACTTGGCGAAAATTCATGGGACTGTTCCTCACACCTGAATCTAATTGCCTGCCAAATTTCAAACGAAATGAACCCTATTGAAGAAAGTTATCCACCTCAGCGGCATCGAACCATGGTCCCGAGAAACGAGATTTCAACGCTTCGATATTTGTATCTAATAAATTCATGCTCAAATTTCACTGAAAATCTTTGTTTACATTTCTATCGGCAACCTGTGACGACTTGTGTTGAAGTGCAACGAAAGATAACTCTTCCTTCCCAGACCCCGATTTTAGATGAATTAAATTTACATTTTCTTTCAGTTTGTTTATTTCCCGACTTGGCTGAAATACATGACTGGCCTTTTTAAAAAAGTTCCGATTTTCCGTACTTGTAATCCACGAATGCATGACAGTTAGTAGATTTATAAGCACGTGCATTTCAAATCACAGGGAGAATTCGCATCAGCTGAGCAAAAGTGACGTTCCCACACCTTCAAATACCCGCCGGCGACCAGAGTTTGACCTGACCTGTTGATTTCTTAGTCAACGCTATCCGGCCACATTGTTTACAAGCAGCACTGATTTTTATGAATAAACTGGTGAACAAATACTGCCCTCCCAACCAATCGCTAAGCCCCTATCTATTCTAAAGGTTCCTCAGCGTTGGGTATCAATTTTAGATGGACAGAAGAACGCTTCGTCTCTTCTTTCTATCATCATCCAAATTCACTACACAACTCAACAAGTTTTACCTTCTATCAGATAACAAGCGAAATAGCGTAATGGCAACACTCTCGCCTACGAATCTAAGGGTACTCGGATCGATACCACTGTGCGGAACCCATTTTTTTTTTACTTTTTTTTTCTTCGTAAATTGATTTTTCTCTAATTACTCAATAATTATCAACATTTTCGGGAATTTTTTTTGAATCATTATAGAAGGTGGAAAGGCCTCTAATTGTTCCGTGAACAATTAGTCTACTAGTTGTTACATACTTTCTTTTTGTAAGATCTGCTATGGAACTTGAACTTAGTCCCAATTCAAGGTTACACTTTTCAAAAAGAAGATGGTTGGATAAATCCTCACTTGAGCCAAAAGCTGCAACGCAACCCTCATTTGGGCAATGGAAGGTCTTTTCTGTTTCTGTAGTTGTGTTGACTTTTATCATATGGAAACCAATGTCCTCTGGTTGCTCCAAAATGGTTAATGGCAGGTGCTTTATACTTGGAATGGCAGTATTTGGGATCAATAAACCTACAATTTTTATAGTTGAATCCAAGTATAAGGATTGTCAGGAAAAATTTTTTACACAGATGTGGTTTGTTGTCATATGTTTTACTGTTTTAAGATAATGAACTTTCAATGATGTTTAGATTTGTAGGGTTTTTTCCCACTAAATAACTAAAATGTTGATTTGAATGACACTTTTGTGTACACAAATGCATAGAATGTTCCATGTACATGTATCTCAAAAATCAATGTAAAAAAATTCTTGCTTTTACACATAACTGTACATATTCAAACAGCTTACTTACCTGTACCAATACCATATGCTTTCCAAACACGTATGCCTTCTTCCTCAAATACAAAGTTTGAATAGGAGCTGATGGCAGAAATTGGCTTGAAGGATGTCTTTTGTGAAGCAACTTCTGAAACGCTAACCCTGTACTTCACATTTTTTGCAGTTTTCTCAATTGCCTAAATCAAAAAGATAAATCAATTTGAATTTATGATTTTCTATTTCTTTCTTAAAAGCGATAGTGCATCTGTGTTTCTCTAAAAAAAAAAAAACTCTTATCTCCCCTTGTGCTGTACATATTGTTAAAGATAAAACAGTATAAGGATTTTCAGCAAACATGACTTTTTTTTTTTAAGTTTAGAAAATGATATAAATGATCTAAATACCATATCTCTTTCATTGAATGTGCTGTAAGAACATCATGTCCTTGGTTAACAAAGCGTCGGATAGCTGACTTTAGAGTCGCTCCAGTTCTGTCGCATGGCCCTTTTCCATTCTGTGCCTCACAGAAGTTGAAGGATCTAACCAGGCCATGTGATTTGAGGAGGGCCATCATCTCTGTCGACTTGTAGCAACCAGCATTGTCTGACCAGACATGGAAAGAGGATATTGATGCATCAATTGACTGAATGTTTTCCATAACATTAACGATGATGGCTGCAGTAGTTATGCTGTCCTGTGATACCTGGCTCTGAAAGATGTGGACAAAGCCTAGGCTCTCAATACAAGTTTCTGTCTTGTGGAATGCCATTGTGATGTGCCATGGTAAACCACGCTTCCCAAACCAATCACTTTGGTCTTCTCTATACTTTCGTGGGAGGTATTTCATGGACCAGTCACAGATCAAAAGCACTTCATTATGTTGCATCGTGTCAAAGAGATCAGATTTTGCTGAGTCCTGGTTTCTGCACCGAATGAGATGACGTTTCAAATTTGTGATACTTTGCGTATCATTTTGGAGTTTGAACTGTAAGTCGCGAAATGAATCAGTCAGTCCATGGTTGCATGAACACTGGATAGTCTTCATTAAAGAAGAGATCGCATCCTTCATTTGTTCACACGTCACGCAAACTAGATCATGGTGATGTTGGCAAGTGACAGCAAATTCGGGATGAAGTGGATCACTGAGGGCAAAGGTCTGACAATGATCTGCTACCTTGCTGTCTGGGGAGATGTGTACCTAAAGCAAAAAACAAAAAATCATCTATATGAAGCTAAACCTCCACTGTGCAAAAACAGAGAACTACCGGTACAGACTTTGGTATAGGTCGATATGTATCAATAAGGGCCCACACTTTTATAGGAGTTTAAAAATAATGCATAATTTGTGATGTCATCTCAACCAAAGCAAATTTTAAAGTCAAGGGCATCCTACCACCATGTACACAAATATGTTTTCTGTCTATCTAAAGTTCCAAAGATTAACTACTGACTCTATTTACATTCTGTGTTCTGACAAACCAACATGTGCTGAAATATGCAATTTCAAATTGATTGGCCCTTGTTTTGTTTTACAGTGATTTACAGAACACTGGTAGAGTTTTCAATAGCTTGTCAGATTGCTCAACAGGGTCAGCAAGGTTTATATGTAGTCATGTGATTATTCAAGTATGACATCAATACGTGTTAAGTGAGTTATATCTAGTAATCTTTTTCTTACTTGAAAATTCTATCAGTCTTCTGTAATTCGCTGTTATAAGTCGTAAATACAAACATACATTCATTCAAACATACCTTGAAATCTGCACGAAGATACTGTTTACACTGGAGAAAGAGGGCAGAGAAGTCTTTTTTCTCCTGTTGGTTTAAAACTTGAAACTTCAGGAGTTCCTCCAAAGCGTCCAAAATGGTGCGGAATGCACGACCTCCCTCAGCAATGAAGTAGTCAATACCCTCGAGACTGGTTCTTATTTGCGCCCAACACTCAGACAGGACCCTATACATTGTACTATTACCTGGTAAAATGTCCAAAACATATTAAGTAATTTTTTGTAGTAAACATATGATACATATATTTTTTTCTTTTATATACAAGGTGTCTACATTTAATAAGATTCTTATCTAAAGCACTAGTACAATAATATAGTTATAATTGATACAATTATATTAATTACTTGGGTAACAGCTTACTTAATCAGTATCTGAAATTTGTATTTTAACTTACCAAGAGGAGAAATGTTATTTTCAGAGCAGTAGGCTTTATACTGTTGAATAACATCACTGGATCCCATGCAACAAATCACGTTTGGCATTTCATATACTGTTCCGTCTGACAATTTAATCTTTCTTTCTCCATATGGTAGATCTCGAATAACATGAGGAGAAGTAATGATATCCAGAAAACTGTCCAACTTCACTGGATCCATTCTTTTTCTTGTAGAAGTTGTACCTACAGGAAGACCAGGGCCAACATTCTTTGCATGATTCTTAGCAGCATAGTACTTTGATTCTGTTATGTTTGGTAAAAGGGATTTTGCTTCTTTGAATGATAAAGTTTGCGTAAAAAAAGAGAGAATTTGCCGTCTGTGATGCCATGTTTCTGAAGTTTGATATGCATGAACGAGTGGTCCAAATGTTCCTTCAGGTATGATACTTGGTGTCATTTTTTGATTTTCTTCTGACACTAGAAGATTCTTCACCACTTCTTCAACATTCTTTGGGGAAAAAATGGTGATCAATTTTGTCAAGATGTTTCTAAATCGTTTGGTGTAGTAAGATTTAGCTGACGTAGAGTAAGAGTCCCACTGGTATCTTCCATCATCTGAGATTTCTCTTTCACCAATTATCTTAAGATACTCATTCAGGTGCTGCATGTCATGGCTATATGTAAAACTCTGGTTTGAGTTCTGTAAAAAATAACATATATTTTAGATTTAAATAATACATGTACGCTATTATAAAACAAAGTCTTGATTTTAAATGAAACCATCTGACTTGTGTACTTGTTTATTTTTTATTTGCCTGAACATTACTTGTAGGTGTTTAGACTCTATTAAAAGCAATGTCAAAGCCGTAATACAATTATCTCCTCCTCGGCATCAGAGGCAAAATTTAATATGAGGCTTCATACCAATTGACTTGTGTACTTGTTAATTTTGATTTGCCAGAACATTACTCAAAGGTATATAGGCTCTATCAAAAGAGATGTTAAAAATTAGATTTCAAATCGATAACTACAGGGTTTTCATTAAAATCATACAAGACAGACAAACCTCGGAATCTCCCTTAACCTGTCTCGGCATTTCCGGTAACAAGAAATATCAAAATTCAATCGGGTGGAAAATATTTCTAAATCCCGAAAGTTCAACATTTTGAAAAAAAAAGCCTTCTGGATTTCTACTTGCATGGATCTTAAGAAAAACAATGCAAGTTTTTGTTATTAGTGCTGGATGTATAGAAGAAAAAACTGTTTATTTTATTCAAAAGGAATCTTGACAACATGGAGTATAATACAACTTTTCAAAATCGTGAAAATTATATCTATTGCTAAGAGTGTGTGTGTGTGTGTGTGTGTGTGTGTGTGTGTGTGTGTGTGTGTGTGTGTGTGTGTGCGGAGGGGGGGGGGGGTCTGCACTGGGTCTATTTATCAATTTATTACACATTTTCATTGTTAATTTCGTTCGTGTTTAAGCCTGTATGTGAATGAATAATAGTAATAAGAAATTATACTTAAATTTGTGGCCTTTATTAGTAATTAAGATTGAAAGAACAAGTCGAAACTTAATGGGTAGATGAAAGAACAAGTCGAAACTTAATGGGTAGATGAAGTTGTGTTTAAAACCTACTACACTGTACAATAGATTTTCTTTGACGTTACACTACACAAACATCTTTCTTAGACTGAAAATGCCACGTGTACATTCCTGCAGTAGGTAGTTCACATCATCTGTACGATTCAGTTTTGTTTTCAGTGCTGTGATATAGACGAGACAGATAGTTCTTCACTTTGATTACGTGTCAAACCAAGGAACGGTTATCTTTAAAATTATCATAATACCGGACTCGGGTACATATATAAGTGTAGTTTTTCTTTGTTTTCTTTTTCTGTTTGTTTTGTTTTTGTTTTTTTTAAAGTTAATTTAACTCAATTAAAAGAACTCTCAAACTGATATCAAATTTCAATTTTTAAAAAAGAGGTACTAATTTACACAAACACTATACAATATTACGTAAACCTATCGCTTAGCTAGATAATCCTAATTTATGATACACGTTTTAGCTAATAAAATTCATTTAATACGTGGATGTATCTTTATAGATGTTATTGAATTAATGTATATGAAATTAACTACAAATTATTCTAAAATTGTGAGATAGTTCAAACATTGCCTCGGGCACCTGTAACACTACATGTAACAATATTTTGTGATAAAACTTTGGTATTGTTTGCTACTTTATAGTTTTTCTTTTACCATGATTTTTTTTTACATATTGATATACACAACTTACATTTCAGTTGAATCAATTCGCAACAATTTCCCAAATTTAATTTTCCAATACTGCCTCGGGCATCTGTTCATTACATTCAGCAATGGCGGGTGAACGAGGGTTGTTCGGAAACTATTAAGACATTTTCTCTTATTCTTTAAGAAGTAGAGACAAACCCTTGAAATTTTACCAGGACGTAAATAAGGATAGAGTTTATCAATGTAAAAAGTTTCTTGTCCATGGCATGATTATATTATTCCCGGTAAGCTGATCGAAGTGCCTTCGTTCTGTGACCCGGCACAACCGCAAAATTTTCGCAACGTCATTTTATGCTTCTCATTGCTCCTGTGTTTTGAACAATTTAAAACAAACGAACGGAAATAATGATTATTATAGTACTTGCTATTTAGTCCCTTTGCCTAATTCTCGTTAAACAATCAGTGACAAAAAATTGATAAACTTAGGCTCTTTATCCTTTGTAATCGTATAATTTTTTCAAACAATTGCAAGGCCTTAAAAGGTCTTCTAATGAAATTTCAACCAATTTGATGTAAATTCGCTGCACCGCCTTCACGTCAACATTCAATGTAAAGTCGTTGTCAGATTTCTATTGCCTGGTAATTAAGTTTTTACCATATCCGTATTTCATCTGGAACATAAGTGAAACTTGATCAAAGGTTAGTCGCAAAAATAGCAAAGTGAACCCATTTTGTTTGATTTCTTTTATCATAAACTGCAAGTCTACGGACACTTAGAAAGTAAATGTTTAAGTTTTGTCAATCTCCGATGTCATGCCTGCGCCGGGTAGCCAGACCACTGACTTGTTTATCTACCGTTGTAAACAAAATATTAAACTTTTTAAAAAAAATTTCTTTGTTTAATTACTTGTTGGGGTATGTTTAATGTTTATGCCAATTTTCACCAAAATTTGTCACTAAATAAGGGAAATATTCGAATTGTCTTAATAATTTTTGTACAACCCTCGTATATCGTGTATATTCTGTGTTAGTTCCAGTGTTTTTCTGATCATGGGAAACAATAGAATTAGCAAATGATATACACAACGGATGTGTTAGTAGAAGATAATATGCATCGTTTAATAAACACAGTACTAAAAATTCATTATAAAAGCTTTTATAATTTTATATTTTAATCGAATAATTTAGATCGTTTTTCTACTTAAAGTGACATCAGGGTCTCTCAGTACCCTCAGTGCCGGTCTCAGGGTCTCTCATGGCTTCATCAGTACCCTTAGTGCAAGCCTAAGAGTCCCTCAGTGCAAACCTCAGGGTCCCTCAGTACCCTCAGTGCAAACACCAGGGTATCTCAGGGCTTCCTCAGTATCTTCAGTGCAAACATCGGGGTCCCTCAGGGTTTCCTCAGTATCCTGAGTGCCGACCTTAGGGTCCCTCAGGGTTTCCTCAATACCCTTAGTGCCGACCTTAGGGTCCCTCAGGGTTTCCTCAATACCCTTAGTGCCGATCTCAGGGTGCCTCAGGGTTTCCTCAGTACCCTGAGTGCCGACCTCAATGTCTCTCAGGTTTTTTTCAGTGCCATCCAGGGTTTCCTCAAGGTTTTTTGATAGTCTCAGGTTTTTTTTTTTCATTACAGTAGTGTATAAAGAGTTAATCTTTTGAATATCTTCTCAAAAATCAATCAATCAGGAAAACTGAAACTTACGTAGAAGCATCTTCAGGTAGTGTAGTAGGGTGGGACCACAATGAGGGGTTGGAATTTTTTATAGGATTATTTTAGAGAACAGTCTTTAAAAATCGTCTTCCTTAGGTAGTGTATATTCAAATTTGTGAAAATCATGCCCCCTGAGGTAGGATGGGGCCAAAATGGGGGGGGGGGGGGGGGTGGATTTTTTATAGGAATATATAGAGAAAGTTTTTTAAAAAAAATTCTTCCAAAAATCCAATCAGCCAAGAAAGTTGAAACTTGTTTTGAAGCATCCTCTAGTAGTGTTTATTCAAAGTTGTGAAAATAATGACCCCTGGTGGTAGGGTGGGGCCACAATGGAGGTTAAATTTTTACATTGGAATATATTGATTAAACACTTTGAAATCTAGAAAATCTTCTTTAAAACTAATTGGTTAAAAAAGCTGAAAGTTAAGTGGAAGCATCCTCAGGTACTGTAGATTCAAAGTTGTGAAAATCATGACCCCCGGGGATTAGAATGGGGTCACAGCGTGGGGTGTAAATTTTTGCAAAGGGATTTTTCAAAATCTTATTCTAAAAATAATTTACTTAGAAAAGCTTTAACTTTTGTTGAAACAGCTTCAGATAGTGTAGATTTAAATTCATTAAAATCAACATTTTGAGGAGTAGGGTGGGGCTCCATTTGGGATCCAATTGTACAAGGAAAATATTTTAATTATTCACGAAAACTGAAATGTTATCACATATGGTTTTACTAATATGCAAGGATTTTGACATATTCCTGATTCTTTAAAATTGTTTAGACTCTAGCACCTGATTAGTGGGTCTCACAAGGGGTTCAAAATTTGATGTAGATTTATATCTAATATACACGCACTTCTTTAGGCTCTTTTTTAACACTGCAATGCTCAGAATGTGATCTGATCTTGAAATCATCCTGTTCTAAAAATGGACTTGATTATAAACACAGGAATATATAGGGGGTAAACAAAAGATTTTTGCTATATGTAATAAAGGATATACATGCATTACATGAATATCACCTTTTCCAGATATTTTGCATTATGACTCCATTCAGCTGATTTTATCATGTCTATTGTTGCTCAGGTGAGCGATGTGACCCATGGGCCTCTTGTGTTAGATATGACGTGAAGATTTAAATGAAATAATTCGTAATTGATTTCATTTTTTTTCTTATATTGCGGGGTTTTGCTGTTTACAGTTGGAAAATAACAGGTCGCAAGCATTTTTTTTAATGTTTACAGAAACGAGGTCAGCAACATATGATTTGAAAAGGGGTTTTAAAACACCGGATTACACATATACTTAGATAAGTTATTTTCCCTGAAATCTAATAAAGGTGTTTTCGTTCACATCATAGTAGTCCTAAATGTTTACTATTGTTGCATTTTATTTTCAAATAGTTCATAAGCAATTAATAGATACGAATCATGATATAAATAATGACATTATTTTCAAACATTTTAGGTATTAAAAAAACCTTATAGTCGTGACATAGAGAATGGTTGTTGCTAAAACGCGGAACGGGAAACGGAACGGAAAACAGAGAATATAATATCGCGTTTATTGCTTTAAAAGGGTAAGACTGGCCAGAAACAATTTACTTTGTATTATTTATTCATATCTAATGAATGATTATCAACATGTGGCGGTCTTATTGATATCCTTGTCTATCAAATGTATATGTAGCATTATATTCAATTGGCGTTAGTTGGGTACCAGACGGAAAAAATCAAATGTATACGAATTGTCTAATATTTACATGATTAAACGAGTAAATTGGATATATATGTTTACTTATTTTGCTTGTATGGTATTGCTGGCATATCAGTGTAACGTTCGCAATTAGTGAGAGCGTTTCATTTGTTTTATGAGTATTTTCATATTTCGAATATGATGTATATCTTTATATCGACATTGAGTTTTCTGTTTTCTGTACGATCTTAAATTATACAGACTATACAGTATCACTGAGATAAAAAAAAAAACACGTACGAACAACGACATTCTAAATTAACATACAATGAACATTATAATACCCGGTACTTAGTGAAACTAGTATTTTAGCAATGCAATTTTGTTTACGTTTACATTAATTGGCAGTTGTTCATTCCTGCAGCAATAAACATATGATAGAGACCTCTAGACATTGCCTGGTCTGATTTCCCGATCATAAATTAAGACTGTAGTCTGTCGATCACAAAATCCTCAAACAGCACATTTGGACGATTTAAAAAAAAACCCCACATACCAGTTAACGAAGTAATTGATATTGATGAACGGGAAATATCCAAGTAAACTTCACTGGCCCATTATCAATTTTAATCGGAAAAATCCACAGGATCGAAACCAGATTTCTTACGGAGATTTATAATTGGAAATGTTGACGCCTTTCCTTTATTTGGAGGTCACTCGGAAGACCTTGCACAATTTTTCAACGTTATCATCTGGGTCTGTTGAAATGCAAAACCCTGTAGACTTCTTTATTTTTAGCGGTGTATTGAAGGCAGCGGATGAGCTAGAGAGGATGGACGTTTTAACGAAGGAAAAATGAGAATTGTTCATGCTTTTGAAAGAAAACCGCTTGAACCCTGAGGGGTATATACATATTGAGTTATTCAGCAAAATGTGAATTGAGGATATTTTGGGACAGAATATAGTGGCCAATGCATGTACTGTTAATTTTGAGGAAATAATTATTCTTAAAAAATAAATCCAATATTGCTAATCTTTCAAAAGAAAAAGAAATTATAAAAGTTACATAAAATTCTATCTTTTTGGACATGATTAACAAATATATCAAGTAAATAAGATTAGATAAGACTTTTCTGTATACGTTTCGTTCCGCTTTCCGTTCCGTTTTCCTTTCCGCGTTTTAGCAGCACACCATATAAAATGTACATATTTTTAAAAAAAAGTAATTCACGTTTCCTTAAAATGGCACTTTGAAATAATGGAATTTGACCTTCTTGTGTTTATAACACTCGTCCGACAGAATTAATTTGAAGTTTATAACAGATTTTAGTATAGCAAACAAAACGAAATGTACAATACCTTAAAACTGTAAGCTGCAAACCTGACCTTAAGGTTCTGAATCACAATTAACTAATTTTCAATCTTAAATTGATGCCAATACATCAACGCAAGACCATAGGAAAACAAGTAACGGTATAAATGGTATAGAGTTTTCATGAATAAAGATTGTGTATAACAAAAAATGTTCAATGCTTTCTAAATTATACGACAACAGTTCGCGCAAAGTTATAACAAAGCAGACTTGTCTATCATCTAAAACCGCAATTTATCGATTCATAGCAGGAAGACAACACAGGTGCTTGGGGACAGGATCACCCCCTCCCCCAAGATAATATACCCCCGGGACGTTATTATTATTTTTTTTATTTAATTATCCTTTTATGACATATTTCTAATCTAATTTTTACATTCATTGTCCCATATTACCTAAAATTACCTAAAACAAATATTTTTAAAAAATCAGACTCTCTACATATATAATACAAGAAGGTTGCTAACTTCGTCTGCCAGCCGAGAGGCACTGCCGATGAATATATGTTGAATGTACTATTAAACTACATATACCAGTAAAAACGGTGACCTCCTGTCGTAGCCCGATAATTCATTTCACTGAATATCTGCATACCATGCCCGTGTAAATACATTTATTAGATAAATTGGACAATTTTCATCGACAAATTGCAAGTTTTGGAACGATCCATCTAGAACCAACGGAAGTGAGGTTGTATCGCAAGGAAGACAACTCCGAGAGATTTATGAAATTACATGGCAAACTTGAAAAAAGTACAATTCATAAGGAGTATCAATTCTAATAAAGCCGCAACAACTATTTTATCGTCTTGGGAACTGGAAAATCTAAAACAAAGCACTCATACTTAGTCTATTACAATGGAAGACATAAAAGAGAAAATTAACTAAAAATGTTACGAGTTATCTTTCTTGCGATAAACCCTTACTTCCATTTGGTTCTAGATGGACGAAGTCAGCAACCTTCTTGTATTATATGTACAGAGGGTCTGATTTTTTTTCAAAAATGTTTGTTTTATGTAATTATGGGTAATCGATGAATGAATTAGTCAGAAATATGTCATAAAAGGATAATGTAATAAAAAAGAAAAATAAAGCCCCGGGAGTCTATATGTGGGAATGGGGTGTAGAGGGGGGTTTGGAAGGGGGGGGGGGGGGGGTCGATTCTGTCCTCAAGCACCTGTGGTAGACAACATAGAAATCAAACGATAATCTTCGTGTTAACCTTTTTTTCCAGATTGTACTTAGGTATACTTTAACCCCCTAAATGCAGATTAACACAAACAATCTCCAACATCTATTCATGACTAACATGGCGACCTAATAAAATTACTGTATGAAAAGAGATGATTCTTACAATCACGATATACTTCTTGCGTGTTTTAGGGTGACACTTGAATTGAATTGTCAGAATAGCATAGTATGTTTTCGAATTATGAGCGACAATTAGGTATATGTTATCCTTGAAAATGATCTCTGTGACATAAATATCCTGTTTATTAAAACAAACCTTATATTTCCAATATAATATATTGTGTTAATGAAGGTGCTAGCACGATACAGAAACCGTCGTATGTACGTATAGCTCATATTAATCATATGAAGTTTTTTCAGGGTCAGATATTAAAGGGATTAGGAATTTTAGATTAACTTGAAAAATATTTCATGTTATCTTCCCACAATGGTTATCAATTATACTATATTTACTAGTGTATAGTAAGGTTTTTTTGCGGTTCAAGTGATATTTTGTTAAACAAGAAGGCGTTAGGTGCCTTTTTGTGTTCTTTACTGTTTGGATTAAGCGTGCTAAGTTTTGAAAAGAAGGTTCAGACAGCCCTTCTCGCCACACACTCTCTCATGCAATATACGACACTGACTGAAATCCAATTTGTTAGCACGATCGTATCGCTATGACCTAAAAACGTATATAGTTTTAAACAAGGAAGTTTGAATTATTTATTTCTTTCTAACGACAATCATATACGTTAGCTGCTGGACATTTTATACCACTCTTGATATTAAATCTTTGCCCATTATTTTTAATTCACAATGGTATACGACTAGTGTTGTTAGAAAAAAATAACAGTTAAAATATTCAGAATTCGGTATCATAAGTTTGTTTATATATAGAAATGGTTTAATAATACGTAACTATTTTTTTCTCAGAGAATTCTCAGAGATTACCCACCCCCCCCCCCCCCCCCCCCCCCAGCATTATATTTGATATTATAATAAATGATGGTGGTGTTGTTATCTTAAACGACAAATATATGAAACATGCATATGTATTCAATGTAAGTGTGCGGTAAACTGTATAGCTATTTTAATCGATGGGTGCATGGAAAATGTGTAATATGTTGCAGCTATAGTGCATCAGTATAGTTGATATTTAGCAATGTTGTAATTGATATTATTTGTAAAAAATCATATTAAATTGTTTTTCACTGCATCGATAACGTTTTGTCCAGATTCTTGGTTTCGAAATAACCTAGCAAGTAGGGTACTTGGATTTTCCGTCTATGTCTCCAATACCACGGAAAGATCACATGGAACGTTGTGTTTCAAGGACGACAACTTCACAATAAACACAATATCTCCTGTCTTCACAACAAACTGTTCCGTTCATGGACAATATGTCATCTACTACAACGAAAGACTATCGAGAGTTGTCTACCCTGTCGATTATTATCATTATGTACAGATTCAACTCTGTGAAGTAGAGGTGTATGGTGAGTGCTCTCTATAATTTTAAAACATTTGAAAATGTTTTAATATTTTTGTTATTATATGGTCACATGGTTACCTTTAATGTAAACAAAAGAAAAGAAAAGAAAAACGTTGTACATTGTAAGATGTAATGCATCGCACTTTTTATATCGATGTGAATTATAAAAACTAGGACAAGGAAACCTTTTGCAATGTAATCAATATAAAGATGATTAAGAACAGGAATGAAGCATTCCAGGCAGTTCATTTGGCATCAAATAAACTGATGTTGCATGCATATTAGGGCGGAGTTAAAGTGGCCGAATGGTATAACTGAAAACATTGCATAAACCATTATATAAAATAGTGCCTGTTTGCGAGGGTAGCAGTTGAAATTGATACCCTGAGAAAACCATTGTTAACCGACGCGAAGCGGAGGTTGACAATTGTTTTCAAGGGGTGTCAAATTTAACTGTTACCCTCCTAAACAGGCACTATTTATTTTATTATACTGAATGTCTTAATTTTATAGAAAAGTTTACTACCTTTATATAGAAATGACGTGCATTCTACGACGAAACGTATGTGCATTATTTACATACGTGTAACAATTCGTTGTGTTACAATGCACTTGTTGCCAAATGTGTTGCTAACGCTGATGGTACATGTAATAGAACGGATCATCAACTGCGTATAAACAAATCATATTTCGGTATTTAACATGAAAGTATAGTAATAACATTTGTTATTTGATGTTATTTAATAAAAAATATTTTTCCGTAGGTGGTAGGATTGTTTATTTGATTTGTTTATTCTATCTCTAAAACCCTATGTTGTTGTACTTTAAAAAAGGGCAATGTATCCGTTTCCAAATGTGTTGCTAACGGTGAGTGTCATAGAAAAGATCATCAACTGCGTCTAAACAAATCAGAATTCGGTATTTAAGGAATATCACTCCTACTGTTTTGATTTCATTGCGCAGATGTTCATTATATTTTAAATGAATATGATTTATTAATTTAAACCTCACAAGAAGATCATCATTTCATAATTACACAACATTCGTAAAGAAAATCCATTTGAATTCAAGAAACGAACAAGTTTTGGGGGGAACTATTTTCTCGTGCGGAAGGTTTTTTAGTCGAAAATGACAGAAACAAGCAATTTTATGAATTTTCAATATACTTTTCTTTTTATTATACTTTATTGATTATTCTCATTTTTAACATTTGATAGGTTTGTGACATGTTCTATAGGTTCTCTATGACATGTACTAAACTAAATTTTGAGAGAATGATAGACGTTTAGCATAAAATCATGGAAATATATAGAAAATGTCTGAATTTTTTTAAGCCAAATTTTGCAATAATTTTACCTTTGAAGCCATGTATCTAAAATTTGAAATCACTGACCCCCATGTTTTATTATGTCAAAATGATACTGAATACATATGTAGGCAAACTGGATTAATCTTCTAAAATTCTTGATATTCAAAATGTTTTTATTTCAAATCAAATTGTAACTATTATAAATATTGTCTATTTTAAGTGCCAAAAGGTCATACAAACATTTATGCAGCTTCATGCAAATTTCTTTTCGTAATCCCTCTATTCAGTGTGACCATTGTACATAATTGAAAACAACATTTTAAGAAAAGAGTTTGCTTAATCAAAAATTCTGACAACAAATCCTAATCAGGCTGAAATCGCATTTTAGGTGCAGCAAGGTCAAATTTAATTGACCATAACTCAGAGGGATGAACACTGACCTCCCATTATCTTAATATTATTTAAGTGTGTTTTGTCTACAGATTTCAATAGAATACTTCTCAAGAAATTCTTGATACAAGAACATTGAGGAGTGGGATACCTTATTATGAAAGTATAGTAGTAAAATTTGGTATGTGGTGTTGTGATTTTTTAAAAATATTTCTGTTGGTGTAAGGTTTGTTTTTTTGATATGTTTATTCTATCTCTAAATTCCTATGTTGTGTTACTTAAAGTAAAACGGCAAATAAATGTTTTGCGTAGTTTAATGTATGGTGGATGATATTGTTTATATCATGTTTTAAAATTCATGATTCTGAGGTTTAAGTTCTCTAGTATGAGAGACGGAGTTGTATGCTAGTGATGTAGTGGATATGCATTGATTTTTCTAGCATCAATGCATTATATGATTGTCTGTTCATTGTGTCAAGATTTTAAATTACATAAATACCCTTTTAGGTTGATGACATCTTTGCTAGCCACGGGTTTTCGGTCCATAATGGCTTAATGAGGGTGGAGCTCCTTACCGGTCTATCACACATACATCACCAGTGTGTCGGGGTGTTTTAATCTGCTTTACTACTAGCTAGCCAAATAAATGAAACCATTGCTTTGATATACTTTAAATTAATGCTAAGTTATACCTTTCTTAGGTTACATGGTGTTTTAACGTTGTTGTGTAAACGTATAGTTAACCGTACCCTATGTTGTCAAGTACATGGATGGTTTTTGTTAAATAGTTGACCATACCGGTGTCTTTTGATATGTTTTGCCTTACACTGCTGATATAAAATGTTTTGAGTTCTCTTTTTTTAATCATCAATTCATTATTATCAATAATTTGAAACATTGTCTATTAAATGAATATTTCAAATGGTGAACTTACTAACAATCACAAAGAATCAGAGTTAAACCACATTGACCCCTCTTGTTGTCACAAAATCTCATTAAGTTTCCCTACACTTTTTTTTTTTACAAATTCAGAGATATACGCCTTTACTAACTTTAAATGTAAACACATTGCATGATACTCAGTTGGCATTTATGACTATTGCAAGAGATATTACAAATTGTTTAGCATTGGTTCAAACGATGTCCAGCAACATAGTTTCAGGGGTCAAATTATTTTGTTCTAAATGTTGCAATATGTTTCTGATTGATTTGGAAAATACTTCGATTAAGATTCATATATACAGATATATTAAGGTATCCGATGTACAATTGACCAAAAAATGATGCCTGGAAAGGTATATATTCTATATAATCATTTGATAGGTATGGGTATGTAGTTTAATTTTTTCCCGCCAAATTACTATGGGGAAGTAACTCTTGCACTGCAAATCACACATAGAAAAACCACATTTTCCCCGGCCAATCTGCAAAATCTGCAGATATGAATGATATTCAGTGGAATAAAATGGACAAGAATTATAAATATAATTCAAGTTCTAGAAATTCAATTCATTCTTTGATTAATAATTTAATTGTTTACTGGTATTTATTTATTTTTGGAGCAAATTTCTCACCCTTCCCCCTTTCCCTCCATCAGATCATAAGAACCATGAAGAGATATGAAGAAATAATGTTTGCATATTAATTTATTCAATGTTTTTGGTTAAAATTATTTTGCCATTTGTTTTTATCATTTTACTAGCTGTTGTTAAATTGAATGCAATTTTCAACATGAATATACACACTTATAGGCATAAAAATGATGTTACCGGTACTTTAAATAAAAAAGACTTTGTTAAAGTTGCTTACATATACAGCTAAATAACATAACATGACAGTGAGACATCATTGCAAAAAAATACTAATTCCAAGAAGGTAATACTACATATCTATCGTAATGAACTTTAATTTCCATGACTACAAACTATATAATTCATTTGCAATGTAAACATGAAATACAAATTCAATAATTGAGAACAATACTACATGATATTTATATGAAATAACAGCAAACTATTACATACCGATACAATGGCAGGGATCGGGACATCAGTACAAAAAAATCATTTTCAAGAAGGTGATATAACATGCATGCATTCATTGTGAAAAACATTCAATTTGCTTCATGACTACATACAGCTAATGCATTTGTTAGCCTATGTAAACATGAATTATAATGCAATTTCAATCAAATAATTCAGAAAAATATTGCAAGATATATATATGATATAACAGCAAAATAACTTCATATATGCATGGCAGTAAAATGAGACATCTGGTACAAGAAAATACACATACAAGTACTACAGTAACAATCTACATATCTATTAGGAGAAAAACTTGCACAGCTTAGGTACTACTCTGTCTAAAATTTTACAGTCATTTGTTACCCTTGGTTTGCCGTGAACATTTTTTGCACAAAAAACATTTCGCAGACCATCTTCACCTGCACGTCTGTGAACAATTTTTAAATGATGCAGGCCAAGTCCAGACCCTGCAACATTCTCTGCAATGCTCATGTTTAAAACACCATTTCCCACTAAGACATTCAAAGATGGGAGATACAAAGACTTTGCAGAATGAAACTTCTCTTGCAGAAAATGGGTTTCGGAATAATATGCAGCATTGCATAAATCAGAATTTGAAACAGCATTTGATAATATTTTTGAAAGCATTTTCACATCTTCCAGTGCATCATGTGCAAAATAAGATTCATTACAAAAATGCTTAGCAAGAAATATCTGTGTATACCTCTCAAGTTGTTTATGTTTTGATCTAATCAAAGACAATGAGTCTGTAAATCCAGACACCTTATCAAGAAACTGCTTCTGTAAGCCAGTGCGAACAACCGCATTTGAAAGGACACGAAAATCGAATACTCGACCATTGTGAGCAACAAGAACTACTTCACAGTTCCTTAATGTACTCAGCCACTTTAGGAAATTTAACAACGCCTCACGTATGGGAACTGCAGCAACTTTTAATCCATTGGCAAATACAGAGGTTCCATCGTAAACTTTCCCTGTTGCCTGCTCAGCTCCTGGCTCTATAGAAATCTTTGGTAGAACATAGGTTGAGAATGCTTCTCCAGACTCCATCTCCACAGCACCGATCTGTGTAATGTGAGGCATGGCTCCTTGTCTGACTATCAAAACAAGTTTGAGATGTATTTATTGTGTCAGTGATAGTACATGTTGTACATGTATACGATATATCACGGAATAAATTTAAAAATTCTTGGTGACAACTTACTAAGTCCAGTAGTTTCAAGATCAAATATAATGAATAATGGTCTTGTGTTCTTCAGTTTCTGAACCGCTCCAAATGTTGGTTTTGAAACTGGATCAGGTATTTTTTCAATATCAGCCTCTGCCCCAAGGCCAATTTCTAAAAATATGCAAATATTGTTCTCATCTGTTTTTCATAAAAAATAAAATGTTTAATTGTTCTTAAAGTTAAACTTAGTAATTATCAACCTGATTGATAGGTGGACCCCTCCGATACTTCAGATGCATCTTTTTGATTAGCTCTTTCCTGCTTTAGGATAAGTCGCCGGCGCTTTGTTTCGGGCAGACTCATCTTTTCCCTTTTCTTTACTCTGTTGCCATCCATCTTGCTGGAGAACTTCATATTCAAATACCCCGGGGAGAGACCATTTTTCCCGAAAGCCTGAAAAATTACCAGAGGCAAATTAATTGATGGAACAATTTTAACATTATAACATAATTAATGTACTTTTTGAAATAGCTTATGAAAATAGAATCCTTAAGATTTCCTTTCATTATAATCATTGATAATCATGATTTTTACTAATATTTTCTGATTTTGAATGAATTGTGTAAATAACTACAAAATTAATGTACATGCATGCAATGTTTTTTTTCAAAGTAATGGTAAAAGATCACTCAATTATGCAATTCAATAAGTCTAAGAATCTAAATTAACTCAAAACTCAATGCAAAAAACAAAATAATGCCTTAAACTCTAATGCCAAACTAGATCTAGACCTCTGAGAGATATTTCCGTCCAACATTGATGCTTGCTGCTGTTGCCTGAATTCTGAAATAAAGGCTTTCGCTCTCTCCATAATGCAAGTGTTTGGGGGCCTTGAGCATAGCAGCACGATTGGCGTACTCACATGCCTGGCTCGAGCCGAGGTCAGTATACAAAGCTGTCTTTGCAATAATTGGTTAAAACAGCACATTAAATTTATCTCGGAGGACAGAGTCACTGAGTGGGGCTTTGTATGGCAAACTTCGATGACTGTACTTTTCGGAGTTCCCCATCCGCTTGTATCCACAGAAGCGTGCATGGCAAAGACTATGATCTCCAAACTGATGAGGAATAGGTGCTTGGAGGTTCTCGCGCATCCCATTTACATCACCTTTGTTTTTGCTAAATGTGTATTTGATACATTTATGGAGATGCTGAATTACCTGGTTACTTATACTGACTTCCTTCTTGTTTCTCAGATCATACAACTGTTTGACAATATTTTTAATGCAATGATTCTTGTCAAGTTTTTTTTTTACAGTCAATCCCATACTCCTTTCTAATCGAGCAACGAGAGTGTTATCACCATCACCCTCAATAATTCCTACAGGCGTACCTTGTTGGATCATATCTTTGATTGCTTGTAGGCCAGCTTCACTCTCCATCGCCCTCGCAGATCCTTCATGATTCCACACACATCGATGCTCCCTGACAGGTACTCCTGGTCTATTTCTCCTCCACTACTTACATGTTCCACAAGTGCGGTGCTTTACTACAGTCTTCAAAACTTTGTTCTCTTTGCTCATCATGAATGTATGGGGGGGGGGGGGGGGGGGCATGCAATTTGATATTTTGAAAAATGTACACACCCAGCCGTAACTTAATCTGAATTATTTTTCTAATTTACTGTCATTTCTAATCACCTGTTAAACTGTCAAACCCTCTTTTCTGTCACCCATGATCACTGTCATGCCTCGGCGAGTCTTTGGAACAAAGGAAAGTTTTTTCTTCACAGCTGGATGCTGCTTCTGTGATGTGGATGCCTGTTCATCACGTGCAAGTCCCACCTTTCTGGAACTACAAAGTTAATGTTACAATAAAAGCTGTTACATTGTATGTTACACATACATGTATATGTACATAGTATATTGAAAAGGGAAAACTATATGTCCATGCTAAAGCTAGATCATTTTCAATACATTGTATCTATAATTTATTTCATATCATTTATTTCAATTATAATATGCACTTGTACTTGAACAGTGAATGTAGAGTAATTTAATACTTACCAATGGCTTTGGTCAAGGATATCAAAGGAAGCATCAATGCCATTTTCATTTTTTTGACAAATCGATTCTCGCAATCTGGACACATCTCTGCAAAATCAGTTGAAATAATATCAAATCTGATAATCAAGTATTAGCTGCTAGCCATGATTGTTTTTGTCAATATGATACATACATGTATGAATATGTACCAGTAAAAATCAAATTTACCCAACAAATTCATCAGGAATGACAGCTACCCCCAAGTCTGCAAACTCCTCCTTAAAATTTTCTTCTTCTTTCTGTGAAATAGCTCTACAAAAACAAAGGTTACAAATATTGGTAATTTTTTTAAAAGGTATAAGACTCAGATAGTTATTCATAAATATATTACATGCATATAGTTCACAAAATGTGGAGTCAATTGAACTAATATTAATATTTGTACATGTACCACTTTGGATGGTTTTCTCTGAGTCATGCTCTTAAAATTTACACTTTTCAAAAAATATGTATGTGTGTTTACATGTGTGTACATTTACCGGTATACTTATATTCATGTATGCATGTGTAACACATAGTATTGCTTACAACATTTCTTTTTCATAAGCCATTTTGCTTTCTTTTTTCATATTTTCCTCTGCATATTGCTCAATTATATTGTTTGCTCTCCTCTCCATTGTTTTTAAACTCCTGTTGTTTATTATTGGTAAATCTAGAGTGGAAAGGAGGTTGTACATCCTCTGGGGGCCCCCAACACTGTCAATCATGGCTACAATCAATGAATGTTTTTTTTTTATTATGTTATCACCCTTTTACCATACATACCGGATTAAAATTCATTTACATTAAAAAAAAAACCACATTCTATTTATTAATGAATAAAGCAACATACCTGCACCAATTTTTGTGTTTATACAGAAACTCGGCATGCCTTTGTCTTCTTCCCGATTTCTTCTGTGTGTCTTCCCATACGGTATTCTGTTCAGTGCCAGGCAGAAATTACACTGAATATATAAATATCCACCAAGCCCAAGCTTCATTTCTCCCTCCACAGATTGCTTTGTTAAATAGAGGGGTCCACATTTACATTGCCGGCAAGATTCCAAGCCTTCGATGACAGACATCCACTCTACGACTCGTCTACCATTTCGCCACTCGGTAGAACTGAATTTCCTGCTGTCAATTAACGCTTTCATTCCTGGAAAACATACCTCGCAACTTTCTCCGTCGCAAATATGTCCAGAAGCATAATTATGATCGACAATGACCTTATTTGCAGGTGATTTCTTGAAACGCCCCTTTTTGTTTCGTTTTACCGTGGCCGCCGCCATATTGAAATTTTGTTTACAACGACCATGACGACGTCACGGGATATTAAGTTATTTTGTTGTAAGAGTTTAGAAAAAAAATTATTACATTGATTGATGCATCAATAGTTTATTATTGACTGTTTATTATGATTGATTAGAAAAATTCTGACGTTATATAAATTTATTCTACTTTCCGAAAACTACCGAGTTCATTCCGGAAAAAACCGAGCTGTCGTGCTCAATTGTACATCGGATACCTTAAGTCATGTAAAATTATTTTATTATACTATTTTAAATATAATCAAAACAAAAAATAAGTCAGTAATAACATTTGATATACAGGATGCCCAGCAACAGGGTTTTACGGATCTAACTGTTCCATTCCATGTCCAGATGTCAACTGTCATTACTGTCACATAGAGACGGACACCTGCCAGGGATGTAAACCTGGGTACCGAGGCCATCACTGTGAATTAGGTAAGAAAAGCTAAAGATACATTTTTTTCCTTTATCCGTTGATAATTTTTATACTGGTTTGTTCGTTCAATGCGATATTTTTTAATGAAGATGATTAAACCACCGTGCCGATTAATTTTGCCATTGCCAAGATGGCATTTTTGCACCCGTTTAAGATGCATATTTAGAAAAAATTCATACATACTGATAGACCATTGTCCTGAGAAAATAAAACCACTTTTGTTTATTGTGTGTCTCCCCTGACAGGTAAGATATTTACCTTTAAAAATCAATATCCTATGACAAAATGATAATTCAAATAGGAAAAATGATTCTCCTTCAAGAAATATTGACATTCCCATAGGATTTTTATAGATCCTATAAAAATTGTATTTCCCATAGGAGAATAGCATTTTCTTTAGGGATTTGATTCAAATAGGTAATTTTCTTATAGGAAATACAGATTCGTTATCGGATTTTATCAAATCCTATCGAAATTGAAATTCCTACATGTATAGAAAGTTTTTGTATTCCGATAGGAAATTTTAATTTCTTTAAGGAATATTGTTTTTCCTTTAGACAAGAATTATTCTCCCGTAGGATTAAATTTTTAAAAAGGTTAATATTCCATCTAAAAGGTGAGATAAAACGATATCAAATGTGGTTGTAAACTCTTAAAGTTAAGGTCCAATATATGCCATATTTGAATTTGGCACTGGCATAATTATCCAGCACAGCTTTTAAGGTCTCGAGTTTAGTATATTGGATGGATTTTGTGGAGGTTATGAAAAGATATCCAGTAGAGACTTCAATACATGGGGTCCATGTATCATACACTTAACTTACACACATTTTGCAGTGAACAGGTTTAAAAACGTATCTATTTAAAATCAAAACAAAAACAACTTAATTTGTCTATTATACTATGGACATCGAGTTAAATATAAAACTGAAATCAATGATTCGCGTTTTATTAAGAACAAACCGGTCCATAAAAAACTCCAATCAGTTTGTTTTTTCTTTTCTTTTTTTAAATTTGGTTTTCATAATGTTAGAATGCTAGCTGTTGATTCTTCTGCAGAAATTCTTGTGTTCGCCTAAGGTGTTGTTTAAAAAAAGTTTCTGTGCAACATTTTGTAGCGACCTGTCATGGGCCTATTTGGTCATAAAGAGGTGAGGTTGCAAAATGTTTCACTTTGTTGTAACAAGCAAAGCTCTACATATTGTGTTATCTTCTCTTTATTAAAAAGTGGCCTCCCTGTTTTCCATAGCTATCTCATCAATTGATAATCGAAGTGATGGTTGTGTAGCCTCGATTACACAAATCACATATTAGATTTTAGATATTGGCTCACCTTTGCTAATATTTAACAAAAAGATCATACATGTAGTCTTATTTTGATAGCTTATTATATATGTAAAAGGATGACAAATATATCAGATAAGCAGTTTCAGATATTGATGATAAAAATTAATTTGTATTAGATGTTTCAATGATACATATTTTGCAAGTTTAAGCTGACATTGATTCATAAATACGCAATTGTTTTCCCTTTTATCTCCGACCAACGCCATGTTAGTTGTCTTTTTCTATCGTCATGCTCAACGCTACACCCCCCCCCCTCCCTATATAAGGCCGATATCACTATGCCTGTTTCACCGCATTTATGTCTTTCATGCACCTTAACGCATCACCTTGGACAATAAGACGTGTGAAACGCGTTTTGAACAAAAATAGTATAACGACCAATGCACTGGCAAGGAATATCCACTGAATGACGATACAAGACAGACTGAAATCTGGGCACAGATACTTCCAAAATCCTTGAAAATCGTAGACCGTTTCCTTGTTTATGTGATAACATCAAACATGAGCAAACCCAATACTGTGGCAGAGAGAGCAATGTCAATGATCGCATGTATTTTATTGATTGTGGTTTCCTTTAATCTTTATTACAACATTTTACCATAATTTTAGTTCATGCATTTAATAGTCCGTGTAACCTGAATGCTTCGATCGGAAAGCAACCGACCGTTACTTTCGCAACTGATATATACACCCCAGTGGCAGTGGATGAGCGATCGAAACAAATATGACCAACAAATGCTTTTATGAAATTATTTCTGCTTTAAGTGACGTTTGACTGGGGATTTAGATAATAACAAACAATAGAAATTACGTTTTATAGTGACTATTAAATGTCACATAAGTTCATGTGCATGTATCTGAAACAGTGGTTTCTTGATACATGAACTATCACGTGAACAATATATGTGGTTATTCTTTCAAAATGTGTTACATGTGTTGTGTACTGATAGACGTTTGTGCTGAAATAAATATCATAAACTATTAAGAAAAATGTCCAGGTTATCTGTTTCGAAACAACTCTTCTACCGCTTCGGGTTTCAAAATGTACGAACATTTGCCGTTACTTTTACAATGTATTCCGAGAAGTTCTGAATGGAGAAAATATGTTTACATTGATTTCCCATTATAAACCTCTTTCTTTTTTCCGTTCCTATGAACTTTTTTTGGTGAAAAAAGGAAAATGTGTCAATAGAGATACCTTTTCATATTTATCGATTTAAGCTTTTATTTGTTACAAGATATGGCACATTTTTAACAAAACCACATGTGTTTTTGTTAAAAATTATCACAAAAATTATTTAAGAAGTAAATTGGGACTGAAGAAAGTAACATTGAATTGACATAGCAATAAAAAAATATCCTGTTACATTTATAAACGATCTCAAAAATAAAAGGTATATAGCAAATTATTGTAAAATCAATATTAGTTTTAGAAAAATCATTGGGCAGACAACAAGAACATACATGTATCATTTGCTATAATAAGACCTGGCTGGTACATGTAAATCTGAACACGTAGAACGTGTCGACAATTAAGATAAAAATGTTTCATGTATTTGTCATATTTATAATCATTTCAGAGTGCCCCTCAGGAACCTATGGCGTTGCATGTAATACAACGTGTGAAAACTGCCGTGACGTAAACAAGTGTGACAATGTTAATGGAACATGTCTAACCGGATGTGTTGCTGGTTATATAGGGGATTTATGTAACATATGTGAGTATATATGTAAGCAGATTTTGTTTTAACCCCAGTTCCTTGTACATGTTTACATGCATGCTGATTTAGTAAGAAGTTAGAATTTACAAAAACACGATATTCTTTACATTTAATTACTTAAAACAAAAATCTTAATAATTGATCAGTTAAAGAAATGTGCAGTCATATGTTGTTGTTTTTTTATTTTCTTCAAAATCCAGCCTGTCCACGTTTGTTGTTTGGGAAAGACTGTTCGGAGAAATGCATTGACACTTGTGCAGGGTGCAATAATGTCAATGGTTTGTGTGACTCAGGATGCATCCCTGGTTGGATGGGTGACCTCTGCAATAAAGGTATTGGTGATTTTTAGCAGTGTAAATTGTCCAATAAGGAAGCGTCTTCTTCAACCTCAACCTTAAATATAGTTCGTTGTTTTATCTGTAATATATCCGCATTTTATCATTAAGTCAATATCAACATAACATTGGGAAATAAACTAAAAAAACAAAATTTAAACTATACAGATATATTATACTGATAAATGTTTTCTTATTTTTTCGATAATTTTTCGTAAATTCCATTTTTAAAGTTTGCATATTATTTTTTTTTTTATAAATTATAGAATGGGTTTTCTTATATGTTTTCCTTTGCAACTAGAAGCCGATGCTATGAAAATATTATATTTTGTATATAGCATACTCATTGTTGAATACATTCATTACTGCTGACATTACTAATGGCACATTGTCTACTGGTTTCAATTTCTCTTAAAAAAAAGTGTGTGTGAAGAATAACACTAAGCATTTTTTTGCATTTGTGTTTAGTCTAACCTTTCTTTTTCTTTTTTTCGGGGGGAGGGGGTGGGGTCTTTTTTCTTTCTAAATTCAAAATATCTGACATTTTATGCTTTCTAATCAACAATTTTCATCAGTATTTCTTTTTATTCATATATAAGATGTATATAGAAGAAACGATTTAGTTGCTGCAATAACAAAGCTGAAGATACATAAAAGGGAAGGACTATAAATATGTATATAGAAAAAAAGATTTAGTTGCCGCAAAAACAAACAGAAAGATACATAAAAGGGGAATAAAGACTACGATCTGTAGAGATATGAGTTAGTTTACATTGTGTGACCGTCTTCATGATCTAAATCATGCATTGTTTCATGACCATTTCAGTGGGAACTGGCAAATCAAGATACATGCTTCTCTTAAATAGCATCCATATACTCTTTATATTTATTTCAGTGTGTCCCTCAGGATCCTATGGTGCTGCATGCAATTTTACGTGTGGATACTGTGGTGACGTAAACCAGTGTGACCATGTTACTGGGACATGTTTCACAGGATGTAGTGCTGGTTATATGGGGGATTTATGTAAAACACGTACGTTAATTTGTAACCAGATAGTTTACAACATAAACATGCATATGGACGTTTACATTGGTATAGGATTAAAGATATTGACAACGACACAATTGATGATTTATTAAAAGTATATAATTAAAGAACATTAAGATAAATACAGTAAGTTTGTTTCTTTTTCAAAATCCAGCTTGTCCTTCTGGATTCTTTGGGCAAAACTGTTCGGATATATGCAAAGACACCTGTACAGGATGTAATAATGTCAATGGTTTGTGTGACTCTGGATGTATCCCTGGTTGGACGGGTGTCCTCTGCAATAAAAGTATGGGTGATTTTTAGCAATGGAAATAGTTCAATAAGGACACGTATTCTTCAACCTCAACCTTAACAATAGCTCTTTGTTTATTTGTAATATATCCGCATGCCATGAAGCATGATCATTTTATTGATATCAACATTTAGGAAATAATTAGGAAATAAACAAAAAACAAAATTCAAGATATACAGAAATATTGATACTGATATATGAGTTATTTATTAGTATTATGATTTCTCGTAAATTCCATTGTTGAAGTTTGCATATACATATTTCTTTTGAAATTATAAAATGAGTTTTCTAATTTCATTCCAATTGACGACTAAAGGCCAATTCTATCAGAATATTAGATTTTGTTTTGAGCATACTGATTTTCGAGTACATTCATTTCAGCTGATATTTCTCATAGCAGCTTATTTACCGCGGGTTTCAATTTCTTCAAAAAATGTGTTTGAAGAATACAACTAAGTTTTTTGTGATTCTTTTGCTTAGTTTTAGTTTGTTTTTCATTTTGTCTTCAATATTACATGTAGGCTATTTAATCTACAAATTTTATCATTTTTTTTTTCATTTAAAAAGGGGTATAAAGAATAACAGATCTGTGCTGTATTAACAAAAATAAAGATACACAAAAGAGAAAGATCAAACTGTAGAGATATGAGATAATTTACATTATGTGAGCTTCTTAGTATATCGTTTTGTCTAAAGAACCCTCTGGTTTCATTTTTTGCACATGTTATTTATGCTATTTAGGATAGCTCAGCGCTTGTTGTCGTTAGACTTTCTGTTTCGATGCATCGAATAACTGTTGTCTATGAGCAGAAATATACATCTTCTAAAATGATAAGGGGAACAGTTTAATGGGTTTACGTAAATAATTGCACGTGCTTTTGTGAATTTAATGCACATGCTATTGTGAATCTAATGTGCGGGGCTTAATTACATCAATGCAGGGGTTGCTACGCAGTGATGAAGAAAAACAATACGTATACAGAAGCTGAAATGTAGAACAAGTTAGCTATAAGTATTTTAATTACATGATGAACAACTCTTTCAAAATATGAATGTGTCCATGCTTTTGCTCTAATAATCGCAAAGTTAGCATCTTGCTAATGCCTGTACAAGTCTTTAAAATTGGAGGCGTATTTTGATTAATCATAAAACTTCCAATTCCTTATATACTCCAAATCAACTTTAAGGCATCAATAAAGACTGTTTACATGTAATTAGAATCAGGATTAATAGTATGATTAAAGCAATGTTTATAAAACAAAGCATTTTCTCAGCAAGTTTGTGCACTATTGAAATTTTAACTAGGGTGAATATTTGACTTTATCCTACATGAATAGTTATATCGGGTTTCTTGAATAAAACTTGACACCAATTCCTGAAATAAAACCCATAATAATCAAAATAGAGTCCGGATCTTTTTTGCTATTGTCTGTCCCTGGAAATTTCATGTTTTTATCACTTTTTTCTCTACTTTTACAATATTCATTTTTGCGATATTTCATGTTTCTATCAAATAGGAAAATATACTGTATAAAAATCGTTTCTCCGGCAAGGTATCGGTAAAAAAAATTGTCTGTGCCAGTTCAACTAAACGCAAATTATGAGATGTCAATGTAATTTGCATCACATGCTTTTCAACCGTTTCAGAATGTGTAAAAGGATCGTATGGCACTCGCTGTAATGAAACATGTGGAAACTGCCGCGATGTAAACGAGTGTTCAAATTTCAATGGAACTTGTTTGACCGGATGTGATGCTGGTTTTGAAGGAAACTTATGTAGAACAAGTAAGCATGCAATGTCAAAGTAAACGCTGAAGTAGCTGAAGAACACTTCTTAGTTTGAATTACACGATCTGGTAAATAATAAATGCATTTGCGTGTTTCTTGTGATATATTATATACATGTAACATTTTTATACGTTATCATCAATATTTATAAAACAATTCATTACTGTAATTAAAAAAGGCTGTGCCAGCGGTTTATACGGCGTTGACTGCAAAGACATTTGTGGAAACTGTCGTGATATTTACCAATGCTTTCATACAAACGGAACATGCTTAACTGGATGTGCTGATGGTTACCAGGGAGACTTGTGTAAAACACGTGAGTACAAGTACATGTATGCATAAATCAATATGAAACCAAACAAAGTTTATAGATGATAACGAGTAACGTTAACATAAAGAAGTTGGTGAACGTTTCAATGAACAATTATAGGTATGATCAATTACTGATTTGTTTTTTTTTCTAACACCAGCTTGCCCACTTGGTTTTTTTTATTTGTAATATATCCGCATGCCATGAAGCATGATCATTGTATTGATATCAACATGTAATTAGGAAATAAACAAAATTCAAGATATACAGAAATATTGATACTGATGTATGAGTTCTTTATTATTATTATGATTTCTCGTAAATTCCATTGTTGAAGTTTGCATATACATATTTCTTTTTAAATTATTACTCTAATAATCGCAAAGTTAGCATCTTGCTAATGCCTGTACAAGTCTTTTAAATTGGAGGCGTATTTTGATTAATCATAAGACTTCCAATTCCTTATATACTCCAAATCAACTTTAAGGCATCAATAAAGACTGTTTACATGTAATTAGAATCAGGATTAATAGTATGATTAAAGCAATGTTTATAAAACAAAGCATTTTCTCAGCAAGTTTGTGCACTATTGCAATTTTAACTAGGGTGAATATTTGACTTTATCCTACATGAATAGTTATATCGGGTTTCTTGAATAAAACTTAACACCAATTCCTGAAATAAAACCCATAATAATCAAAATAGAGTCCGGATCTTTTTTGCTATTGTCTGTCCCTGGAAATTTCATGTTTTTATCACTTTTTTCTCTACTTTTACAATATTCATTTTTGCGATATTTCATGTTTCTATCAAATAGGAAAATATACTGTATAAAAATCGTTTCTCCGGCAAGGTATCGGTAAAAAAAATTGTCTGTACCAGTTCAACTGAACGCAAATTATGAGATGTCAATGTAATTTGCATCACATACTTTTCAACCGTTTCAGAATGTGTAAAAGGATCGTATGGCACTCGCTGTAATGAAACATGTGGAAACTGCCGCGATGTAAAGGAGTGTTCAAATTTCAATGGAACTTGTTTGACCGGATGTGATGCTGGTTTTGAAGGAAACTTATGTAGAACAAGTAAGCATGCAATGTCAAAGTAAACGCTGAAGTAGCTGAAGAACACTTCTTAGTTTGAATTACACGATCTGGTAAATAATAAATGCATTTGCGTGTTTCTTGT
Source organism: Magallana gigas (assembly GCF_963853765.1). Taxonomy (NCBI): domain Eukaryota; kingdom Metazoa; phylum Mollusca; class Bivalvia; order Ostreida; family Ostreidae; genus Magallana; species Magallana gigas. The sequence continues at coordinate 39,023,185 of NC_088853.1, read as the reverse complement.
GATATATTATATACATGTAACATTTTTATACGTTATCATCAATATTTATAAAACAATTCATTACTGTAATTAAAAAAGGCTGTGCCAGCGGTTTATACGGCGTTGACTGCAAAGACATTTGTGGAAACTGTCGTGATATTTACCAATGCTTTCATACAAACGGAACATGCTTAACTGGATGTGCTGATGGTTACCAGGGAGACTTGTGTAAAACACGTGAGTACAAGTACATGTATGCATAAATCAATATGAAACCAAACAAAGTTTATAGATGATAACGAGTAACGTTAACATAAAGAAGTTGGTGAACGTTTCAATGAACAATTATAGGTATGATCAATTACTGATTTGTTTTTTTTTCTAACACCAGCTTGCCCACTTGGTTTTTTTTATTTGTAATATATCCGCATGCCATGAAGCATGATCATTGTATTGATATCAACATGTAATTAGGAAATAAACAAAATTCAAGATATACAGAAATATTGATACTGATGTATGAGTTCTTTATTATTATTATGATTTCTCGTAAATTCCATTGTTGAAGTTTGCATATACATATTTCTTTTTAAATTATTACTCTAATAATCGCAAAGTTAGCATCTTGCTAATGCCTGTACAAGTCTTTTAAATTGGAGGCGTATTTTGATTAATCATAAGACTTCCAATTCCTTATATACTCCAAATCAACTTTAAGGCATCAATAAAGACTGTTTACATGTAATTAGAATCAGGATTAATAGTATGATTAAAGCAATGTTTATAAAACAAAGCATTTTCTCAGCAAGTTTGTGCACTATTGCAATTTTAACTAGGGTGAATATTTGACTTTATCCTACATGAATAGTTATATCGGGTTTCTTGAATAAAACTTAACACCAATTCCTGAAATAAAACCCATAATAATCAAAATAGAGTCCGGATCTTTTTTGCTATTGTCTGTCCCTGGAAATTTCATGTTTTTATCACTTTTTTCTCTACTTTTACAATATTCATTTTTGCGATATTTCATGTTTCTATCAAATAGGAAAATATACTGTATAAAAATCGTTTCTCCGGCAAGGTATCGGTAAAAAAAATTGTCTGTACCAGTTCAACTGAACGCAAATTATGAGATGTCAATGTAATTTGCATCACATACTTTTCAACCGTTTCAGAATGTGTAAAAGGATCGTATGGCACTCGCTGTAATGAAACATGTGGAAACTGCCGCGATGTAAAGGAGTGTTCAAATTTCAATGGAACTTGTTTGACCGGATGTGATGCTGGTTTTGAAGGAAACTTATGTAGAACAAGTAAGCATGCAATGTCAAAGTAAACGCTGAAGTAGCTGAAGAACACTTCTTAGTTTGAATTACACGATCTGGTAAATAATAAATGCATTTGCGTGTTTCTTGTGATATATTATATACATGTAACATTTTTATACGTTATCATCAATATTTATAAAACAATTCATTACTGTAATTAAAAAAGGCTGTGCCAGCGGTTTATACGGCGTTGACTGCAAAGACATTTGTGGAAACTGTCGTGATATTGACCAATGCTTTCATACAAACGGAACATGCTTAACTGGATGTGCTGATGGTTACCAGGGAGACTTGTGTAAAACACGTGAGTACAAGTACATGTATGCATAAATCAATATGAAACCAAACAAAGTTTATAGATGATAACGAGTAACGTTAACATTAAAGAAGTTGGTGAACGTTTCAATGAACAATTATAGGTATGATCAATTACTGATTTGTTTTTTTTTTCTAACACCAGCTTGCCCACTTGGTTTTTTTGGAAAAGACTGCATTAAGAAATGCACGGAAACGTGTCTAGGGTGTATTAATGTCAATGGTTTATGTGCTGCTGGGTGTCTTCCGGGCTGGATAGGAAACTTTTGCGATAAAGGTACATTTTTTGAATTTACTAACTGTTGATTTTATTCGGGCCCCGCAAGGATTTGCGGGTGCCCTATAGTAACCACTCTGTCCGTCCGCCCTTCTGTCCGTCCGTCTGTCAGTCTTCCGTCCACAAATTTCATGTTTTTTTCTAATAACTTTTTTATGGTTGCCCAATCAAATTCAAATTTTGTATGGTAGTTCATTAGGCAGAAATACATATTTTGATGCTAAGTTTGGTTCTCTATGTCTTCTAGTTTGGAGGTGGGGTGGTGGGGTAGATTCCTAACTATGCATAAGAATGAATGGGCAAAGAGAGATAACTGCTGAGAATGAATGGGCAAAAAGAGATAACTGCTGAGAATGTTACCATTGTATACATGGAAGGCTGTGCAATATTTGTCCTTTGGGATTAATTAACCTTCCACACTTTTTCATTTTTTAATTATTTATTTTATTTTTTTCTGCCTTAATGCTGTTAATTTTAACAGGTAATCAGATAATAACCAAATTCTGTCATTTATGAAATAAAATCTTATTGTAAATTTAGAAGAAAAGGATGAGAGAGCAGAACAATTAATCCCCTGGGATTAATTATCTTGCCTGCTGCAGAAAATTTAGAGGCTTTTCTCTATCTCTGTCATATCAAGATTAAGGAACACCTTTGTCTGCACTGATGTTTGTTTTGAAGCAAATTAAACTCTCATTCCATGAGCTGCACCCCAATATTTTTACCCCTCAGTTTAAAGGATGGTATTTGATAAAAAATATATTTCATTCTAGTCCAAATACTTATATTCTGTAAAAAAAAAAATAAAAATATGAATAACAATAAATTACAATTTTTTTTTTATTAGATATCAGTTTTTTTATTCTTTTTTTTCTTTTTAATGGATGTTTTGGTGTTGTTCTTTTTGGTTGCTATGTTTATATTAAAGGAAACTTAAGAATAGTACCTGAAAATGTTCCTTCTGTAGGCCCTGATTAAATTCAATAAATGGATGAGAGCAGGATAACTAATCCCCTGAGATTAATTATCTTGCCTGTTTCAAAAAATCTAAGGTCTGTCTTTATCTGTTATATGTATTACAGTACACCTGTGTCTGCAAGTGATGTTTGTTTGAAGTTGAGGCAAAGCCTTGCATTGGTATCAATTCTTGTTTTTATAACAAATTTTATTTCATCCCATGTTAACCCCCTTTATCCCATGGATATGACTCATTGGATTTTTTTTATATCCCACAGTTGTGACTTTACAACGGGATTTGCGTAGGCATAATGAAGTAAAATAATGTGGAGTTTTCTAAACAGTGTAAACATTGATTGTGGTGTATAAAACATGGGATAAATAGAATCTCATATGATTTGTAGTATAATATGATTGTTATCCAACTTGTGTGTTTTATCCCCTCACTAAGGCTCAAGAAAAAAACACTTTAATTGTTGGATGAAAATCATATCCAACTACAAATCATGAGATCTTGCAGTTCTTTACATCTTATGCCGGGCATTGTTAATATAAAGAGGATGGAATTCAAAGTTTTTTTTTTCACTTTTCTATATTAATTGTCATAGCGGGGCCCTTCCTGACTGGTCAGTTTTCTAGTTTTTCGCTGTCTTCAATATTTGTTTCGCTTAAGCTAAATACAACTATGCATGTAAAACATTTCCGATAGCTGCATATTGTCAGTTGCTTAAATTAATTTCAGCAATCAGTTATTTATTTCTTAATGAACAAACTTTGAAAATAAATGCTACTAAATATAAAGGTTTTTATTTATTTATTTTTTTATTTTTATTTTTTTATTCAATTATAGTTGAAACATTTCTTTACACTGTAGCACACAAGTCACAATGACGTATACAAAACTGTGTTTATTCCATTTTTATACATAACATTTTTTTAAGCACCATTCGTTTTTGTTCACTAAAATTTTGAAAATCATAAATTAAACCTTTTTTTTTTTACATATGTGGTTTTTTTTTACGATTTGTTGTTGGTAAATGTGTCATATCTAGAATACGAGTGTTGGTTTTTTTGGATCGTTCAAGGAACTTATAAACAATTTGAACAAAAAATTTCACATATACAACTCATGTAAATTTTAGAACAATACTCATTTCAGAGTGTCATACAGGATTTTTTGGCGTTTCATGCAAAAAGACATGCGGAAACTGTCATGATTTAAAACAATGTGACCACACTAATGGTACATGCTTAACTGGATGTGTGTCTGGTTATATGGGGGATATGTGTCAAAAACGTGAGTACAAATGTAACTATAAATCAATCATATATACTAATGTGTAAATGGACAAGTAAAAAAACAGGATACATAAAAAAGATCAAATGTAATTAGTATGTTATTACTGTCAAACAAAAATGCTTTTATTCGTTTTCTCCAGGTTGCCAACGTGGATTTTTTGGACGAGACTGCTCTGAGAAATGCATCGACACATGCAATGGATGTAATGATGTCAATGGTCTGTGTGACTATGGTTGTATACCTGGCTGGATAGGATATTTCTGCAATAAAGGTATTGATCAGAATAATACATGCCGTAGGGCAAATTACTAAAACAGGTAGTAACTGCATTCACAATGGGATCGGAAAAGAAATCCACAGCTAAATGCTGACATAACAAAATTGAAAAAAAAAAACCACTATCCTTTTCTATATTCCATATCATGCAACATATCCTACTCCTCTATTCACTCTCGCTCTATATCCACTATACAATATTCTTTTTAGACAGATTTATCATTATATTTTTGTACATAAGAAAAAGCTACATTAAAAACCCGCATTGGCCTTTATTTTAAAATTGTCAAATCTTTATTCATGGTATACGTTAAATGAATCCATGCTTAATATATTAATACTTAACGTTGTTATACGACATTATTCCATTGCAAGCATACACTTTTGTAACAAACCCCTATTGACTGTGTTCCGAAGGATAGTCACCACTTTACTCGCATTTTTGCTTTTTAAGGTTGTGTTATTTAAGTTTGAATGTTTTTTTTTTAAATTGATTTAACAATCATCACCCATCAATTATAATTCAGTTATAGTTCGTGTTGAAATACCACATGTAAAGTAGTTACTCTAGTGCAGACATTTTCCAATTTTATTTGAAAATGTCTTCATTTATAAGAACAGATAACATGTTGATAATAATTGACCACACTGGTATATTTGGAAGAAATTATTTGCATCAAAACACATGTTATGTATCATTTACAACTTTAAAGAATATTTTTTCTCTCACAAGAACCTTTTTCCCATTATGTTCAATTGAAAAAGAGAGGTAACACAAGAAACACTAGGTACCTAATCCTACCTCTATCTATTTGGAGGTTCGTGTTCCTCTGCTTTGAATTTGTATTTTGTTTAATGGATTTTTGAGATGGTTCATGGTTTGTTATTGTCATTTTTCATTACCACTTTGGTAAACTTTTTTTTTCATTTTTGGATGTTTCCAAAAAATAGTTTTTTTTTAATTGCAGATTAATGTTAATTTATTTTAAAGATTTACCTGGAAATGTTTAAAACTTTGTAATCGAAAGTGTTTTTGGTTAAATATGGTTGCATATAATAGCATCGAGTGTCATTGGGTATTTAAATACGACGAACCAATTATATTTGCGCAGATATATCACACAGCTAAAAGGTATGATTATAACGAACATTGAAATCTCAATATCACGTAACAATAATTTAATTTGAATAGAAAATCTATTGAATAATTCTTAAAAGAATATATTTTCTCCCTCAAGAACGCTTTTTCCCATTGTGTTTAAATGAAAAAGACACACACAGTTTTGAAATGGTCCCTATAAGAAAATCTAGTTAGATTTTTATGTTATTTTAATAAATCTGTAGAATTTCTAACTTATATACGATTTTTGTGAAAATCACCATTGTAAACGTGAATTTGGTTCGTCGTTCTTAATTCAATTTATCAAAGCATTTTCCATAGCATATCATGATAATTCTATAGCAACGCATAAAATCACATAGTACATGTACATAATGACCATTGTATGCATTACGGAACATTAAACCCAAGATACTGTTTGTGTGCCATCAGGCATTGTTCCAACAATATTCTCAGTAATATCTTTATATTCCTTTTTACCGTTTAAGAATGTGACAAAGGATCGTATGGTTTTGAATGTAATGAAACATGCGGACACTGTCGTGATGTAAAACAATGCTCCAATGTCAATGGCTCTTGCTTGACTGGATGTGATGCTGGTTTTAATGGGGACTTATGTAAATCACGTGAGTAGACAAACACAAAGGCACAGACGAAACTAGCAACGTATTTATATGAACAGATTACTTTAAAAATCATACTAAAACAAAAAATTTGGTATTTTTTTTTTGGAATTACGCGATGCGATTACAAACGAGTAGTAAAGCCATAAAAATATTTACGTTTTACTTGCGGCAAACATACATTGTAATAGCGTAAGTCAGTACTTCCGTATAAATGGAACATGCTTTACTGTATGAGACAAAATGTTATCGAAGAGAATTGTGTAACATACGTGAGTACATAGAATATCTCTGAAAGTATGCATAGATAGATAGATAGATAGAGAGAGAGAGAGAGAGAGAGAGATAGATAGATAGATAGATTATTTATATGTTTTACACCGCATTGTTAATACTTATGTAAATTTCAAATTGTCAATAGAAAAGGAAGAAGGTGCAGAGAAATCAAGGTAAGTCGAATAGAACGGAAATTTACATGATACATGTATCTGTAGTGTTTGTTTTGGGTAATATACCTTTATCAAGGTCACAAAAACAAAACAAAATCAAACAACGTAAGTTGCACACCATTGGTTTTATCGTATTTGGATTATAACGAGTTATACTGTGTGTTTTTTTAATGTTAGATTTCAACACTTTATCAACACCACTTGTATTGCAGGGTTGAGTGATTTGACTCATTAATATCCATTCAATCTTTGTGAATGTTCTTTACGAAAAATTACGAGGAAAAAAAAACTGCTACTTGATCTAATCATAAAAAGTTTCCATGCTCTCTGCCCATGGTGTATAGTTATCGAAACTTTACGCCCACAACATTTGATTTCTCTAGATTTTAATATACGAACACGCCTGGTGTAATTCAAGTTGCTTTATTGAATTCAAAGTTCGATTACTCTTATTTGTTTAATATATAAACATGAAACGATGACAAATAAAGTTATCTTCATAATAAATAAAAACGACATATTTTCTGACTATCCGGACAATGGATAGTTAATGTATCCCTCGATAGCAATTATTTTTCTCGACGTCGCCGGGTGAATTAGTTTCTGATTTGGGGAAATATAAACTATCTATCGTCCTCAAAGCAGGTAAGTACGTATATGATATAAATGAATGTTTACAATCTCTAATCCGATCTTACTTCATGTCGCTGATATACGAATCAATTTAACTTACGGTATTCATTATTTTAAGATGTTTTTGCAAACCGTACTGTATATTTCGTGTACAATTAAAAAGCAAAAAAAGGAGGAGAAGACCGTGAATGGTGCATGTAATGCGCAATGTAACAATTAACAACAGATTAGCTGATATCATTTGAATGATGGCAGTTAGTGGAAATGTATGGTAAGTGATGTTTTTCTCAGCATGATCAGATAGAAAGTGATACTTGGGAAGGAATGATATTATATGTTGATAATTAAAAGGGATTTTGAAAGATGCACATACGCACGTATAAAATATCATTTTGAGCACTGTACAGACTATGACTAAAACGTAGGTTGTCAAAGGTAACAAAACAAAACCAAAATTGATATGTTCGGTACATATTAGACAGTGAGGATACCTTTATAATGTGATATCAAATGTGACTTGTTGACAATTAAGGATGGTATTGTTTAATTGATAGTATTTGCTTTGACCCAGTCTACATCTTTTTAGCGGATTTAAGCGTACTGCGTAACTAGTGTAAATTCCCCCCAATGCATCAATTACCACTTTTACCATAGACTTCAAATTATTGTTATCTATTCTTTTTTCTCAGATGAATTTGTTGACAATAGTAGGTATTTGAACGATCTTCTGTAACAGCAATAACGAGTGTTCACATTTATGTGAATCATTTCCTTTTCTCCAAATTTTGTCTTTTGTCTTGAAAATAAAAATGTTAATATGTACTTCAATTTTGAACGGATAGAGGTTAATTATTTCATGAGTGAGAAATAATGCTATATGCAGTAATGGTCTATTTTGAAAATTATCAATTATGGATAAATGTTAATATGTACTTAAATAGTCTGAGTGACCGGAACATGAGAGAAATATATTCACTGATATAAGATCTGATATAAAAGCATAGATCGTCTGAATCGGAGGAAATATTTTTGGATCCGGATGGTAATGGCTTTTTTTTTTTTACAAAAATGAAATCTTCTGATTTTATCATTAACCGTAATATATCTTAAACAAGAATCATAATTTAATCTAACCTAATTATAGGAACAGTGATCATTTCCTCTTTCTTACCTGACACATTTTGCAATTTGCTTACAGGGAGACCAGGTGTCTTATATATGTGAAGATATGAAAACGTTGTTTTAAGGAATCCTAAGAAGTAACTACCATATAAAGAATAGCAAGTAAGTTACTGAGAATAATAGTGTTTCGAAAAAAGAACATTATATATAATTTACTTAGAAAAAGAGCAATACGAATAACAAATTAAATGGAACTTTTACGGCGAAAGAAAAAAAAAAGACAATTGAGATTTTTTATAAATTGTGTAGTATATACCTATATTTATGTTTCTTTAAATTGTATGTGTCAGTATGTGTTTGCTTTTTGATAAGTGTACGTATGCCATGCAAGAATAACAATACCGATATATCTCTACTATGGTCTAATGCAGATGGAAAGTCCAAGGTTATAATTCCTCGACAAAGCCCAAAGAAGACTAGTTCATAAACCCCCCGAGCAAAAAGAATCATACTGACGTCATTCAAAAGTACTGAGTTCATTTAGGGACATCTAAAGAAACATATGACATGCAATCGCATTTGATATTCAGCAAATTTTAATCTAGCAGTTGTATGGTTACAAAAATGTTAACGCTACAAATAATTATGAAACTGTTTCGTATGATCATAATAGCTATATGTTGATGAATCCTTTTAAATACTTTATTTTTTTTTCTGGAACGTTTGCCGCAAAATAAAAGAGAAATGAAGATAATAATACATTTTGTAAGCATATATAGCAATTGATTTTTTTAAATGAATGTAAATGTTAGTATTTGTATTTTATCGTACTTATGTTTTGCAGGCATAAGTCTACCAAATTGTCTTTACAAATGTCCAAATCAGGTGGAAATTTCAGAGTACTCAATGACATGTTTCGTGATAAATTATATTTAAACTGGTCGAATTTGCTCTTGTGTCTTGTGCACCCTTAAACACAACCCTTCTAATAAGAAACAACCCTTTGTTTTATCTGATGGTAACTTGTGTATTAGAGATTTAAAGATATATTGAACCTAAAGAGGAGCTTTTTTTTAGAGGAAATCAAATTTAAGATAATGTAGTTTGTTTACATTCATTGACATTACTTTAGATGTATTAATATTTTTATATAGTAATATGTAATTATATAATATGATTTCAAATCAGATTAACTGACCAGTCAAAAAGAAATAAGTTTTTTTAAAGGAACTTGCAATTTAACGGTAAATGAATAATGAAAACAGTTTTTATGATTAAACTGTTTTGTGATTAAACATCACTTTTCTGTTCATATTCTCTGTATTTTTATGTGTTTTATTTTATGATACTGTGCGTTGTTTATATTACATTTTGTCTGTCGTCCGTCCGTCTGTCTGTAAACCTTTTACATTTCCAACATATTCTGAAAAAACTACTGGGCCAATTTTATTAAACTTTGTAAAAAGCATTCGTAGGTTAAGGGAATTGTGAAAATTTAGGATCGCGCTTTTTTAAAAGGGAAGATTACAACGAATTATTGAAAAACAATTTAGACATATTTAAAAAAACATCTGTTTTATCAACAACCATTTTGCCAGGAAAGCTGAAAGTGTGAAAGCATCCTCACGTACTGTAGATTCAAAGTTCTGAAAATCATGACCCCCATGGTAGGATGGGCCTACAATGAGGGGAAGTGAGGGTGTCAACATTTTACATAGAAATATAAAATACATCTTTAAAAATATTCTCAGAAAATATTCAGCAAGAAAAGCTGAAAGGTACAATGTATGTGTGAGTTTTCTCAGAAAGTGTATATACAAAGTTATGACAATCATAACCCCCGGGGTAGGGTGTAGCCACAATGGGGGGGGGGGGGTAACATATTACATAGAAATAAATATAGTAATTTCTTTGAAAATCTTCTTATCAGAATCTTATCAGCAAGGATAGAAGACAATTGTGTGGAATCATCCTCTGGTATTGCATATTCAAAGTTCTGAAAATCATGATCACCGGAATTAGGGTGGAACCACAATTGTAGCGGGGCGGTAAAATTTTCAAAGGAATATGGAGAGTAAATCTTCTTAAAATCTTATCAGCTAGGAAAGTTGAAACTTCTGTTGAAGCATGCTCAGGTAGTGAAGATTCAAATTTGTGAAAATGATGACCTCCAAGGGTAGGGTGGGACCACAATAGGTGGGGGGGGGGGGTCGGATTTTAATTTTAAATAGGAATGTATAGAGTAAATCTTTAAAAAAGGGACTAATGATAATAAACATAAGAATATTGTTCCTCAGGTGAGCGATGTGGCCTATGAGTTAAATGAGGTTAAATGACAAACCAATGACGTTTGTATACATGGTTTTTTTTTTCCATTACTTCAGTTATTCTGGTCATATATATACAAAATCGTATTTTGTTATTGATTATCAGGGTATTTTTTATGCAATTATTTATTGTGGTTTGGTCTTATTTTGTTTTGTTAATCTCTTTCTAAATGAATGCATTTCATACAACCAAATAAAATATGTCCATTAAATACCGTCAGTAAATTAAGATGTTTTAATCAACTGTTTTAATATTATGAAGAAGATCAAATTGATCAAAATATAACGTTGGCATAATTTAAAAAAAAATACGATATCATACTAGTAATGGTAAGATTCAAGTGGTTACCACAGTGGGATAATTATAAAACATTACGCAAAGAGAATTATAACCCTGTTGCACTTGAAATTAGTTAAACTTTTTTTTTTTGAATTTGAAATTGATTTTGAATTGAGAAAAAAAAATGAAAAGAAATTGACAATACATGTATAACTAAGTTTGATTTGATGAAAGTTGATGAACGTTTTAGATGAAGTTACTGCAACAAATTGGCGACGCTTAAATAAAACAATCTCGAAGTACTGAAAAACTAAGAATAGTAGAATGCTTATTTTCATGTTGCTGGGAATAGATACGCTGATTTTATTTTAGGACACTTACGGTTCCAAAAAAACCTTTTATCATTAAAGTTTAAGCTTGATATTTTATCTGTGAAATTGTAGTTCACCCGGTAAGATGGATATGGTAATTCTACAAAAATACTACCCAGCATTCTCGATCGTTTGTTATGTTTGATTTATATTGTTAATTGTAATGTATATGTTTTCAAAATGTATATGATGAATTCAGACTAAAAAACAATTTCTTATATTCACCCAAGTAACCGCTGAATCAAAACTCCAACACTAATGAAAAAATCGACAAGTTGTACTGGAAAAAGTGTATATGGTATTCTAATTTAAACCGAATCTCGGAGTTTCAAGAGAACAACGTGAACACTTTTCAAAGTCCGGAAGTTCCAGCACGAAAAGTCCGATGTACATTCATAATTGCGAGAACTCTTCTGATGCAGGGAACAATTGATAAATATCAAATGAAGGAAAATTTGATTAAAAAATGGAGCATTTAGTGTAACCATACAACACGCATTACAAACAATATCGGCAGTCTTACTCTCGCGGTATCCAGAATCACGGCCCGAAACAATTCGGGGTGAAGTAAAATACGCAACGTCCTTTTGATTTAACTTTGGCTTAAAAATGTGTATGTATTTATAACTAGAAGACATAATTGCCGCAAGCGTCAAATTGGCCGCAAGCGTCAAATGATTGTTGTATGAATCATCATTAGTTGTTTACATTAACACACACCACAAAGAATAACGAGTTGGTTGTTATACAGTACTAATTTTGGAGGTAAATTTTAATAGATTTGTACATTATTCAAATACAAAGTTCAACTCATCATTATTTTCATGAAGATAATGTATTAAACCACTTTTTGTGTTGCATTGTATTAAATAAAAACTTAATGCATCAGTTAATATGATTTCAAGAGACCACATAATAAAATAGAAATGTATTATGTTAAAGGTACATGTAAAATCGTGCTCATCCGTTAGAACTGCACAATTCAAAGTAAAAAATAAACCGGATATTTTTTCCCCAGATGGAATTACAAATCTTATTTACACTTTAGTTTATGAAGGTAATCATGGTTATTTAATTGCATGAGGTTCTCAAAGGAATTAAAAATAAATCAGGTCAGCTACAATTTTCAGATTTATCATATTTTTGAGTAAATAATATTGTTATGGATGTCATTTCATGATATTTTTCTACCACATTTCACATGGAAATATAACAAATACACACAAGAGCCATTTTATTTGACGCAGAACATAGAAATCCAAATATATCATTTGTATAATAGTTCACGTCATTCAGCTCTTTAGTGTTTCAGGTTTTTAGTATGTCCCGTACACTGATCCCGATAGAATGACAAACTCCGAAATTTTCCGAATATATTAGAGTCTCGAAAACGACAGTTTATGACCACTTTACATTTACAAGTGAACAAAAAATATGTTATATTTTTTAAAGGCATAAAACACATTTCTACATGCAAATTTATTTTAATTCATAAAAAAATAAGCATGATATTAATTCTACGAAAAAAATAACTATCCCGCAGAAACGCAGTTACAATATCTAAATGTATATCAAATAACGGACCGCCTTCTGGCGGCCCGTAATGAGCCTTAACGGAATAAACTGAAACGAGTTTTAAGTTTGGATTTATATTAACAATTGTTTAAATCATTAGGAACGACAAACATATTGATCGATAATTGTGCAAAAATTATCCTGCATCAGGCCGATCAATAAGTGACCGGATTACAGCAGATAATTCTCATGTATTATAATCTACCGCGGCTGGTTTACAGAATAGACAAGATCCGAGTTGCACAAACCTTTTTTTTTAAACATAAAATGATTAAATTTCTTTTTAAAAATACATATCGAGTTAACGTAATATGTTAGAAGGAAAAAAGCATCACTTTAACCGAAACACATTACCACAAAAAAACCTATATATTATTTCAACAAATGATAGTTAATTTTGTAAAGTACCTTTCACAACAGGAAGGAAAAGATACCAAAGTCAACAACATAATGAATTGAAAAGCGACATTAAGCTTTTGCATCCTCCAAATACCAGTCGCTATTAAATAAATACATGTAAGTGATCCATAAGGATGTAAACGACCCTTGAATCGGCAAATGGTTGTACATTAGCATTTCTTAATATTGCAAAGACACTAAAAGCATTTAAAGATAAAGTAAAAATATGAATCACAAATTCTTCGCCAAGTTCTAAATTAGTGATTATTTCAATGGTACACGAATGTTTAAAAACAATATTATACGATATTTCTACCATACGTGGAGGAACGTAGATGAGTCAACAAAACATACAGTCCTTTTCTTTTCTCTCCCAAACATATCAATGAAAAATTGACAATAGCAACGGATTTGATTTTTTTATTTTTTGTTTGCAAAGTGCCATAATTTTATTCCCAATTAAAAATTATAAAAAAAGTTTTTTTGTTTTTTTTTCAAATTGCGTTATAACACTTCGCAGGTACATTGTTGTTGTTGTTGTTAAGGTTGCTTTTGTAAACTACACGAATTAATTAAGGAAGACGTATAGTGGTATTTTAAATTCAAGATTCCATCATTCACTTTGAAGCTGCAATGCCTAGCTGTTGTAAAATTTCATAACTATGTTTCATGGTTGCATGAATGAAAACAAACCCAACCGATGACGTCAGAACTAATGGATCTGCGGATTAATTCAAAAACATAATTTCAGATTTCAGAAAAGGTACAAAAATGACAAATACCATCAGCTCACAAATTTGAAACAAATTGTATGGATAAAACGAGAGACAAGATTGTTGTTTAATTCATTTAGACGACAAATGACAAAATTTAAACTGCAGAATGGGGTAGAATAGGCAACGTCATTTACACTTTATTATTAAACGTTAAGAGTAAACAAAGTTTATAACCAGGGTAGAAATGAATACAAAGAAATTACGATAGGATGAAATTAAATGCAGAATTTATTTCGTTCAAAAACAACGACATTATGACCAAACGAATGTATTAGTTTAATTATTTGACTGTATAAGGGAATTAATCGAGTTGTTACATACACAGAGAGCTCTACACGATGTAATTCAGTTAATTTAACGTCAATTCAAAGGTCTGGGAAATCAACCAATAGAAAGAAATGAGGATAAATTTGAATGCCTGTTATGTCTTTAGTGTTTGTGAATTTCTAATCAGATCTCTCACTTTAATAAATATTGATCATACAATACATAGCTTTATTTATAACGTCGTAAAAATATCGATAAGTCCCTTCTTCAGTCCACCCGTTTTTGGCTTTTATTATTCTCTGTAATTTTGTGCGCATGGTTTGAAGTTAGTTTTCAAAATTGTAACCTAATCTCCCTCTATAACAACCGTCTTTGACAAGTGTTTCAATTTACTTCAAGATATGCACAAAAACACAGGTGTGTCTTTACTTCAACACATAAACTGAATGAAACACCAACGAAAACATTTTACCTGTTTATGTTTACTGAATCATGTAATTAACTTTCCATTAAGATTTATTAAAAAATTCTAAATCATCATTATTGTCGATAAGAACGTTAAAGAGAAGAACAAATGATTTTCCATATATTTTAGGTTACCACAGTAAATACAATTACTTGAAAATCTGAGATCACTCAGCCTGCGAGAAAGTATGTGCATTAAAAAAGTTTCTTCTCTGTGTCCGTCCAGTAAGAATTAATGTCAATAACAATGTCATATTTTGCAACTGAGAAAACTCTAGGCAGCAGTTGTTTATTCTTTATTTGGATCAAAGTTTACAATTTTTACTGAATTATCGGTCAATGTTACATTCGAAGAAACAAACTTTAAAAAGTAGTATGTTAATGCATCACTAGATAACAGTGACAGCATGGCGGGAAAACCTGGATTATTGCAGTTTGGATTTACAAAGAAACAAAACAAATATTGAAATTTAGCCGACAAAATAAAAACTCTGTAAAGAAAACTTAGCAATTGCTGAGATTTCATTTATTGGGGAAATTACGTTCGTTGTGTTTACCGAAACATAGAAAAAAAATGGTAATCATTATTTTCTTTCCATTTTTAGCAGAAACTACTAATTAAAATATCTGTGGATTAACACCCTGTGGAATAAAGAGCAAAAAAAATGCACCATGTCATCAAGAGTGTCAATCAGCGTTCCCTTTACTGGGAATATTTCATTCAAACTGTGCAAGGTCTGAGTGTTTCTTTCAGAAAACAGAACGCATGCTTGTTTATCAAATAGTTTTATAAAAGACATGTAAAGTACGTAATCCAAGAATAATAAGGGACATAAAATATATCCAATTGGAAAAAAAAATAAGAAGAAAAATAATGTTTGACTGATACTGATTGCAATATACGATTAGCGTCACTTCCAACGTCATACACCATACTGCCAATGAGTGCAAATAACAAAAAATAGTTTGGTGTCAGAGAGATAGGTTATAAATATATCTTTTACTGTCAACTCTTTAAAAAAACGAAAACTAACATATCAATTTAATGTATCTGAAACTCTTTGAATGGCAAATTATTGAGGCCAAATTCGAAACGTGTCACGTTTCCTTATTTGTATATGGGTTGCTGAATCATGCACTTTACTTTGTTCTGAGTACACAGCCTCCTCAGCTTATGTCTGTTCCCGATCGAGCCAAGTCCAAACC
Source organism: Magallana gigas (assembly GCF_963853765.1). NCBI lineage: Eukaryota > Metazoa > Mollusca > Bivalvia > Ostreida > Ostreidae > Magallana > Magallana gigas. Next base: position 39,007,137 of record NC_088853.1, on the reverse strand, counting down.
TTGCTAGTTCTCCGTCGGAGAGTGAACTGATCATAGAAACATCCATTCTTTCAGCCTTAAACCTTTTCAACAAAGTCATATCTCCTTCGACCCTTCGTCCATCTTCTCATTTTTGTTCTAGTTAGCATAACAATGCTGTATTCAGATGATACACACCTAATTATGTCTAATATAAACCCTATATGTTCTGAGAGGAGCTAAACATAATTCTGTTTATGATATATACATTTTAAATTGCTCATTGGTTTATCCTGTAATCGTTTTAATCATCGCATTGCTTTTTCCCATAACTTTCCAATTTGATTCGCTTTTTTGTTCTGTGATACCTCTCTTTATATTTAGAATCATTTACTCATGAATATCAAACAAATCTTTATTTGCTATGAGCAAGTCGTACTCTCTCGATTTCCATAATGGGTTTTTTCTTCATTGTCAGAATTTCCTCTGAGTTAGACTCCGTCGATGATTTTGTAAAGATTGACGTTCATGAATGCAAATCATTTGGTTATATCTTTTCCTTTAAATATAGATTTCACTTAGAGCATATCGTGTCGACCTACATTTGAACTGGGTCGCTGATTACAAAGCTTTTGTTTTCGTTAGCCATATATCATGTGCTAGGAATGGAGATTGTGAGCCTTTATTATTTTTATAGAACGTAGATCAAATCTAAAAAAAATATCACATCACAGAGGTTTGTGAAAGATTCTATGAACGTGTTTGGCTAAAAAGCGTCGCAAGTACTGTCATATTCAAGGGTGCTTGTATAAAACGTTTGAGTTTAAGTCACCGGAGACCAGTGGCGACTTGGTCAATCTCTTCAAACATTCATGTTCCCTCGCCAATCCTTTTATAATGCTAATTAAATATTATCTGAAGTTTTCGTATCCGGTAATTCTTTTCATTAAATTCCGCATGAAAAAGTAACTTTGAAATATATTCCGGCATAATCATATACGTTGTAGAGTATAATTACACTTCACTCGATGTATTTACCTATAGCTATGTTGTCCGTGTATTTACTGATAATAGTGTTTGCGATTTCAAAGGCTTATGGTGAGTTTACATGCATGCACTGCAATCATTATTTGAAATTTAATCAAAAAGGTAGTCTATAATGTAATGTTCCCTTTACATAAACAACACTCTAATTGAGGCAGTTATCTACCTGTATTGTTCATCACTAGTATGTTATATAGGTAGCATTATTAGTTCACTTATTTCCTTAATATTGTTTGTTTGGTATTTTCACAAATCGTATTTTTTTTTTTACATTTTATTACCGAAAAATAATGCTTTAAAAACCTATTTTAGATAAATGTATTATTATTAAACATAACAATATTAATTATGGTTCCGGAGAGTTATTCATAAAAAAAAAATGTTGATACATTCAGGTTTTTATTTTTAAAAATCATTATCTTTTTAGATTAGACTTTTTATAACATGAAATGACAACAAGTGTTCGGATGTTGTATATATGGGGTTGTGTGTTTTTGACAGTTAACGTTGCCCTCAATAAACCAGCATATCATCAATACTCTGCACAAAGTGATGACAGATATGACGCCAGTAACGCTGTAGACGGACGTAAATCTGATCAGAGCATGAATGGTGGTCAATGTGCTGTGTCAGTGTCCTTATTAATCGCCACCTGGTGGGTGAACCTGACCAGCATCCACAGTATTCATCACATCACTATCTTCTTTAGGACGGAAAATGACGGTATATTGACAGTCATTATGTATCTTGGAAATGATAGCCTATGTGGTGTAAACTGTCATTATGCATAATTATATGCTTTTTATTGACATGTTTTATCAGAATACTAACTCTTTATATGAAGTTCCCTGTTAGTTTGAGAGATCAAAACCGAAAACATGGTTGTAGTGTAATAGAAACTACAGGAAATAAAACTGTTTCAAGGGCTGCAATAAACATGAACAGTAACTGGAACAAATAATCAAACACATTTACAGTTTTTGAATTAAAATTACATATTAAAGAGAAAATTAGATATTGAATTCAAGAGTTTACTAAATTCACTTTATATATATGTTTGTTCATGTTTTAAAACGAGATGATATGCCAGGAGTCTTTTCAGGTAAGATTTGCAGTTATACGGAGATTGCTCTCATATTTGCATTGTGAGGTGGTTTGAAATAATAATTAAGAAACACCAGATCACACATGTACTAAGATAAGGTTTTCCTGAAATCTGTGGATTTTGAACGATTTTGATAAAGGTGTTTTCGTTACATTATAAAAGTCCATTTCTTTCTCGTGTGTAGCATTTTAATTTTTAATAGTTCATTAGCAATTAATACTTACAAATCACGACAAAAGTAATGACATCATTTTTGAATATTTTAGGTATAAATAACACTTATAATAGTCACATACAAAATTTAAATATTGTTCACGAAATTATTTATATTTTCTTAAAACGGCAGTTTGATCATCATGCACTTTGTCTTTCTGTAGTTATAATATTCGTCCGACAAAATCATTTAAAGTTTAAAACAGACTTAAGTATAGTGAACAGAATGATATGTAGCTTTAGTAAAACACCTAAAATCTGCAAGCAGAAAAGCTAATTTTAATGTTCTGAATCACAATTGACGATTTCATTAATCCTCCATTTATAAAAATACATCAACGCATGACCTAGAGTAAAAAGTAACGGTATGAACAGCATGGAATTTTCTTTAATAAAGATAGTGTAATAGCGAAAATGTCCAATGTTATCAAAATTATACGACAACAGTTCGCGCAAAGTTATAACAAAGACTTAATTATCATTTAAAACCACAATTTATCGAATCATTGCAGGTATACTACACAGAAATCAAACGACAACCTTGTTGTTAACCTTTTTTTCCAGGTTGTACTTAAGTATACTTTAACCCCCCCTTAATGCAGATTAACACACACAATCTTCATCATCTATTCAAGACTAGCATGGCGATCAGACAAAATTACTGTATGTAAAGAGATGATTCTTACAATTACGATGTACTTCTTGGCGTGTTTTAGAGTGACACGTGAATGGTCAGATTTGAGTTTTACCTTCTTTAACTTACATATTTTTTTTTTTAATTACGAGCGACAATTAGGTATATGTTATTCGTGAAATTGATCTCTATGGCGCAACTATCCTGGTGTTTATTAAAACAAACCAATGCTTTCCAATGTAAGATATAGTGTTAAAGAAGGCGCTAGCACAAAAAAGAAACCTTCTATAGCTCCTCTAAATCATATGAAGTATTTTCAGGGTCAGATATTAAAAGGATTAAAAATATCAGATTACTTTGAGAAATGTTTCATATTATCTACCTACCATGGGTATCAAAATTAGTATATGTACTGGTGTCCCTTAGGGTTTTGTTGGGTTTCAAGTGATATTTTGTTAAACAAGAAGGAGTTAGGTGCCTTTTCATGTTCTTTACTGTTTGGATTATACATGCTTAGCTTTTAAGAGTTGGTTCAGACCGCCCTTTTCGCCACACACTCTCTTAGACAATATTCAACACTGACTGGATTCCAGTTTGTTAGCACAATCGTATATATATATACATATATACATATATATATATATATATATATATATATATATATATATATATATATATATATATATATATATATATATATATATATATATATATATATATAATTTAAAAATAATAAATATCCAGAATAAAATCACAAATTGATCCTATTAACCGCAAACGTTTTCGCCATTCCTGGCTCTTCAGGCAGATATGTACAAATGACTAATATGTTACGTAGTAACGTCAATAAGCAAAAGTTCATTGTGACGTCATAATAACGTTAAAGTAGCGGAAAGTTAGAGTCACAGAGCAAAAAGGCGCGATAAAAATAATAATCGCAAATATAACAAATGATTCAATTATATCACATGCATATAATAAATTTTTCACTGAGTGCGATTAAGTTTTGGTTTAAATAATTTAATAAAGTGGTCTTCCTTGGCTAAGCGCAGTATTTCATTTTCATTTGGAAGTTTATAAAATGGGAATAGGGTAAATTTTCCCTGGCCGCATTCAGCAAAATGTTAACAGCATGGAGTATTACGAACACTCGGGTCTTTAATCTGTTGCTTGTGGACACGAACACGCGTTTAGTTTCCCCGTCTGTCCAATATAAAATTCTTTGAATGTTGGGCAAATAACACAATAAATAACATTTTCCGATTTACAGTTCATCGACGAATTGGCGTGAATTTCCATCCCAGATTTTAGGTGGCAGGGGATAGTTTCGAAGGAAAGACCCGGTCAAAATTTTGAAATAAAGGGAGAACCTGAGGTTTGGCTGGTTATTTGAGGTGTATAAATTGCTAGAATATTTATTGCATTCATTTTGTGGATAGAGGAGCTCATGTCAATTTCATTGATATATGACACTTTAATACTGGTAGCACTTTTCATCAGATATGGAATGAAAATGCGAAACTGTGGCCAAAATTTTCACTTTCGGTTTTGTGCTTGAAAAGTAGGGTGGGTTCAGAACACGAAATGTCACTCGAAAAGAAGGTGATTGACCCCCCATTAATTGGTGATTATTTGCATGGGTATACATTAAGGTACCAATCCTATGGTAGTTTATGGCAGTTGCTCGGGACTGGAGCTTGGTGCTGGACCCGTGAAAATGTGAAAAAAGGGCAATTTTTCAGAAAATTTTGAGACCGTCCCTGGCCATTCTATATAATGCTATATGTAAGTTGTACTTGTTTTATTCTGAAATGCTTTAAAATTCTCAAGAGTCGGGACCATGTGTCCCCTGCGTGCAAACCAATTTTAGCAAATTTAAAAATCCACTGAAAAATTAGATCACATATATGAGCACTATCTGCCTCACATTTCCTCGACCAAAAAACTATCCCCTGCCACCTTAGTAGAATTGTATTTCCTTCTTCTATGTAGGCACATGTACCACATCTCGGGTCGCCGCATTTTTTCACGGATGGAATTTCCTCCTGCATTGTAAATCGGGCCTTGGTCAATATGTGTTTAAGATTGGGTGCTTGTCGTTGGCTACTGATTATGTCCTCGGATTGTAATAATTTCTTCATATTTTTTGACTGTTCTAATATAGGGTAAAGTCGTTTTGCGTCTGTTAGAATATTTCTGTTCCTTGGATTGTGGGTCACAACAAAAGCAAGTTTCCAGTCGTTGTTGCGATTATTAGAAGAACGGCGAGGATTACGTAGAACATGTAATGGAATTTGTGTCGCTCTTTTTACTCCAGCGTTGATTAAATTTTTCGGGTATCTCTGACGTTGCAGAAATATTTTTAATTCTTCCAGACGTTTAGATCGTAAGGTTTTGTCTGTGATAATTGTACAAATTCTCCGTGCTAAGTTAAACGGAATATTGCGTTTTGTGTGGGAAGGGTGGCATGATCTAAAATCCAGATATTGGTGTGTGTCCGTGGGCTTACAGTATAAATCCGTTGTTATACATGACCCATTTTTTATAATACGTAGATCTAAAATTGGAAGTTCGTTGTCACTCTTCTCCATCGTAAATTGTATTGATTCATTTAAAGTATTTAGTAAAGAATGACATTTCTCTAAGTCGTCTTCCCCTTTAGTCCAGGGGACTAAAGTTGCGCCCACATATGCTACGTTAGTAATGGGGTATTTAGAAGAAAAACTTTTTGAAAGAACATCAGAAGTGTTTGATGCCGAACTTAGTACCTATATAGGATCCAATTGGAAACGCTATCTTGACGACTGTTTCATTTTCTGGACTAAAGGGGAAGACGAATGCAGGAGGAAATTCCATCCGTGAAAAAATGCGGCGACCCGAGATGTGGTACATGTGCCTACATAGAAGAAGGAAATACAATTCTACTAAAATCTGGGATTGAAATTCACGCCAATTCGTCGATGAACTGTAAATCGGAAAATGTTATTTATTGTGTTATTTGCCCAACATTCAAAGAATTTTATATTGGACAGACGGGGAAACTAAACGCGCGTGTTCGTGTCCACAAGCAACAGATTAAAGACCCGAGTGTTCGTAATACTCCATGCTGTTAACATTTTGCTGAATGCAGCCAGGGAAAATTTACCCTATTCCCATTTTATAAACTTCCAAATGAAAATGAAATACTGCGCTTAGCCAAGGAAGACCACTTTATTAAATTATTTAAACCAAAACTTAATCGCACTCAGTGAAAAATTTATTATATGCATGTGATATAATTGAATCATTTGTTATATTTGCGATTATTATTTTTTTCGCGCCTTTTTGCTCTGTGACTCTAACTTTCCGCTACTTTAACGTTATTATGACGTCACAATGAACTTTTGCTTATTGACGTTACTACGTTACATATGAGTCATTTGTACGTAACTGCCTGAAGAGCCAGGAATGGCGAAAACGTTTGCGGCTAATAGGATCAATTTGTGATTTTATTCTGGATATCTATTATTTTTAAATTATTTAAAACTGTGCCGATTTATTTTTTGTTGTATTGGGAAATTATATATATATATATATATATATATATATATATATATATATATATATATATATATATATATATATATATATATATATATATATATATATATATATATATATATATATATATAAACAATCATTTACGATAGCTGCTGAACATGTTATATTACTCACGATATCAAATCTTTGTCCAGTACTTTTATTTCACACTGGTAAACGAATAGTGTTCTTAGAAAAATAGCAGTTAAAATTTTCAAAATACGGTATCATAGTTTTGTTTATATAAAGAAATGGTTTAATAATACGTAACTTTTTTTTCTCAGAGTTTAGCACCACCATCATATTTTATATTTAATAAATAATTATGGTTGTGGTGTTATTTTAAACGACAGATATATAAAACTTGCATATGTCTTCCAAGTAAGTATGTGTTAAACTTATTAGCTATTTTAATCGATAGGTGCATGGTGAATGTGCAATATGTTACGCCTATAGTACAGTTGATATTTAGCAATGTTTTAGTTGATATTGTTACAAAGAATCAAATAAAATTGTTTTTCACTGAAGCGATAATGTGTTGCACAGATTACATGTTTCGGATGCACCTAGCAGGCCGTGTTCTTGGATTCTCCGTGTATGTGTCAAATACCATTGATAGATCACGGGGAACGTTGTGTTTCAAGGACAACAACTTCACAATAAACACAATACCTTCCGTCTTCACAGCAAATTGTTTTGATCATGGACAATATGTCATCTACTACAACGAGAGACTACCAGGAGTTGTTTACCCTGACAATTATGAAAGTTTTGTAGGGACTAACCTCTGTGAAGTAGAGGTGTATGGTAAGTGTTCTTAATAATTTCATTAACCTTTGAAAACTCTTTTAAATAGTGTTCTTATATGGTCACATGGTTACCTTTAATGTCAAAACATAAAGCAATAAACTACTGTGTAGACCCTATGGATTTAATCAGTTATGTGACAACGTGTTGTCAATTTCGATAAAACTAATAAATCTTGTTCAATCATTTGAAGTGTCTATTTTTTGGAATCCCCCCCCCTTCAAGATAAAATGGTATGATGTTATGCCTAGTAATTTTAAGATCGACGTGAATTATTTAAACTAGGCACAAATACACCTTTTGCTATTTTATCAATATAAAGATGAATTAGTCACAGGACTGTTGCATTCGAAACATTTCATTTAGCATCAGCGTAAGTGGGTTGCAAATCCTCTTCCTGTAAGGGTCATTGATGTTACATGTATGTTAGGACGGGGTTAAAGTTGCGCGATAAAATAACTGAACAGATCGCAGATACCATTTATAAATAGTGCCTGCTTGGGAGGGTTACATTTGAAATTGACACTCCGAGGTAACCATTGTCAACCGACGCGAAGCGGAGGTGTCAATTTCAACTGTTTTCCTCTCAAACAGGCACTATTTGATTTATTATACTGAATGTCTTAAATTTAGAGAATTTCTACATTGCTTTTATATAGAAATGACGAGAATTCTACAGCGAACAGTACGCGCATAATTTACGCGCCAAATGTCTTCTCGGGCGACAATACCATGATATTTGTCCCTCAGTGACAGGAAAACCCGGAAGATTTATGTCGCCCTCTGCCTTCGGCATCGGGTAACATAACACTCCAGGGCTTTCCTTTCTCCTCGGGCCAAATATTCTGGTATGTCGCCCCCGAAGCCATGTAATATATGTATAATATCTTTAAACACCTTCTGTTGTATTGCTTATATTTTATAAAAGCACATCATTTTATGGCATAGTTAAATGCATGATTGATGAGTGTACCTCTTCCACACTATAAAATTATGACCTTTAGGTCAGCATCTTTGCTAGCCAAGAGTTTTGGTCAAATTTGCTCCCTATAAACCTAAAGAGATCTTCCAAAGGTTTTGGGGGAGCAAAGTGGATCGAAACCCTTGGCTAGCATTTACTGGATATTCATTGATTTTTTTACCATTAATGCATCATCATTTTTTTTTAGATAATGGACATTCCGTCTGTTCACTGTGTGATGCTTACCAATTGCATGTACACCTTTTTTAGCTTGATGATGGTGAACCTTATAACTGGTTTATCACACGTGTATCATCAGTGTGTCTCGGTTTCAAGTTTTGCTATACTACTTGCTAGCCAAGAAAATGAAAATATTGCCGTGATATACTTTTGACTCATGCTTAATTATATTGTACTAGAGTTACATAGAAAGTGAATAATGGCCGTACAGTTATTTTTGGTTATTTGAATGCATGTACCTATAAAGTAAACAATATGTAGATTACATGCCCTGAGTTCTTATTATCATTATAAATTTCATGTGATTATGTAAATGTATATTTAACTGTGCCAAATTTTGTCAAGTTCACGGGGATGCTTTTCGCTACACATTGTCCAAACTGTTGTTCTTAGATATGCATAGACTTACCGTACCGTTTCTAATTATTATTTCCAATTGCTTCAAACTAATGCATACTGTTGAACTTTTATTACGGTTTTCATCATGGACATGCACTTTCTTATGAATACTATGTACGCATAAACCGATCATTATTGCTAATAAATGGAAACATTATTCATTAAATAAATATTCCACATGGTGAATTTGCCAACAATCACAAACAATATCATCAAAACATCTGACCTCCTCTTCTGTTCTCGAAAGTCACGCAGTCACCTCAAACGTATCTTCAGTTATACTCTTATACTTCCCGTTCATGTAAATAAAATGCCTGATTCACAGTTAAGTTTGATGACCATCGCACGAGATATTGTTTAACTTATTTTGTATTTCTTTAAAGGTATCAAGCAACAGGGTTGTTGGTGTTTTAACTGTTTTGTAATAAATGTTGCAATGCTGCAATATGTTTCTGGTTAAACTGGATATTGTCTGGATGAATTTTCATCCATAACAATATACACAGTCACGTGGATGAACGCCTCTTTCATCTTTTTTCATTAAGAATAGATTGAATGTACTCATAACAAAATCAAATATGTAATAACAAATATGTCATGTACAGGATGTCCAGCAACAGGGTTTATCGGATATAACTGCTCCATTCCCTGTCCAGATGTTAACTGTCAGTACTGCCACATAGAGACGGGCACATGTCAGGGATGTAAACCTGGATATCAAGGTTATCACTGTGAACTAGGTAAGAAATGATTTCATTAACAAGCATCATTTAATACACGCGTGTATTAGTGTAATTACGTATTGGCTACACTTACAAAGCATTAATAGAACTTATAAGACTTTAAAATTGCTGTTTTATTCTGAAGCAATCATACGAATCATGTATACATTTACGCATGTACTGTTTTGTCTATGTAATCCATCTGAAATATTTTTGTTAGCTGTTTGTATACTGAGTTGACGTCGACGTAACTATTCGACGTCATACTCGGAGATCGGAGTTGAACGATACTTACCGAACTCTACGTCATACTAGCCGGTTATTAACGGAAAGGGGTGTGATATAACATTTGAAGCTTGCCGGAGAGTGGTGTTATATAAATCTTATATCACACCCCTAGGGTTTCTATCACACGGGTGGGCGATTTTTCTGTTTTTATCGCCAGGGCAGAAAAACGTTTATTTTCTATAAGTATACGATATAAAATAAATAACCCGCGTTATTGTTTATTCTAACATATTTCTTTTACAATTCATCAATTGATTATAAAAAGTTATCAAAATTCACTAAATTAACGTTAAAGTACATAACTTTAGCTAAAAGAAACAACCAAATTGTCTCCTGTTAGACTTTGAATCTGACATCATCACAATAATTTTGTGCAGTCCGTGATTTTTCTGAGGTCGCTGTATGTTTCGACCAATCTATAAACAAGGCGTGTCAATTATAGTCCTGTCATTTTCTTGTCAGTTTCAGCCGCTGTAGATTTCGACAAGTCGATAAATGGGCCGTGTCAATTTCAGTCTCGGTTTGTTTTATAGAGCTATGGATTAACTATATGTTTCCGTAAAAAATAAAGGGAATAATACTTGGTAGATATGAATATATGACTTTAAAATGTACCAAATAATGTGGTTACTCTCGTTAAAAAATAGACACAGCTTTCTACAAACGAACATGTTTAACTGGTTGTGACGGTTTGTTTTGTTTATTCAATGATACTTATGTTATTAAATGTTCTTATATTTTCACTAGCATATATTTGTGTAAATTTTGGAAATGAGTGTGATAAGAAATGTTATGATACTTGAGCTGGGAATAAGTCTATAAATGGTTCATGAGACTCTTGTTGTATCCGTTCCTACGTTCAGTGTTCGAACTGTTCAACCAGGCAACAAGTAAACGTTTTTGGGAACTGTGCATCGAGATAAATTACATGGTACTTCTAAAACCATAAATCTCAAAGACAAACACATTTGAACGTTTAGTGTGGATTTAGTTATGGTATTGTTAAAAAAAAATGTGCGTCAATATGTGTATGGAAAGAAAATAAATATAGATATAATATCTTATCTTTGCAGAATGTGACAAAGGATCGCATGGTATTGGATGCAATGAAACATGTGGGCAGTGTCGTGATGTAAACCAATGTTCCAATATCAATGGGACATGCTTAACTGGATGTGAAGTTGGTTTTAAAGGGAACGTATGTAAAACAGGTAAGGACAAAATACAGGTACAGGCAAAGGAACAAAATAATTCTATTATTTTTTTTTCAAATCACTTAGTGTTTTAATTCAAAATAAAGGAATGACACCATGTAACTGTTGCAATGATATACAAAGAGGTGCATTAATTTTAGGGAAGCCTACATAGTCATGCCATTTCATTGAACAGGTTGTGACAGTGGTTCATACGGCGTTGACTGCAACGAAATTTGTGGAAACTGTCTCAATGAAAGTCATTGTTCTAATGTCAATGGAACATGCTTCACTGGATGCAATGCTGGCTACGAGGGGGACTTGTGTAAAACAGGTGAGTAGACAGTTATCAGGACAACAAGTTAGATATGCAGCAGGTAGTTAGGAGAGTGATGATAACTTATTGAAAATACGGAGATGTATAACATGAATTACATTTGCCATAAGTAATATGAAATATCCAGTAAGCGCCTTTAAAACCAAAATAAACAGTGAAGTACATTTTAATTCATATCTATAGGAATGATAATAGGACAAAATTAAAATTGAAAATAGAACAAGAATATATAAGAAAAGTTAAGCAATGAGCACATGACTTGTCAGTAGTCAGTTGCCAACAAAATAAACGTTTACCTATGCCATTCAGGAGTCCCTTTTTTCGATCAAATTATATTGTTTCTAAATCAAACCAAGTGCCATTGTAAACGGAGTTTTTTTTTCATTTTGTTTAATTGAAACCTATGATTTATTTTTACTCAAAACCAAGAAACATAAAACAAAAGGAATCAAGCTGTTTGTCAACTTAATGCAATTTCACGAATAAAAATCAGGTTTTCCAAAGTCAATGTTTAGATTTCTTATGAATGTAAATCAATACATTTTTTGTTACTGCGTTACATGTAACCTGTGTTAGAAAACAACAGATGTTTGGAATTCGTTGTATCTATAATTGATTTGGAATGCAATAGAGGATCTTATGGATATGAATGCAATGAAACATGCGGGCATTGTAGAAACAACAGCTACTGCTTTCCGATTAATGGTACTTGCTTAACTGGATGTGATGTTGGCTATGAAGGAGCCTTATGTAAAACACGTGAGTAGGCAATCTTGCGGTATATAAATCAATAAACAGAAGTGTTATTTTGTTCAAACATTTCCAGATCTTATTATCAGTACACAAGATTGCAAAATTAAAGTAAAGATGCTTAATGTATTTGTGTCTGTCGACATATATATCATGTATGGGAATGCATATTTTAATCTCTTATTACGGTTTGAAACAAAGGTGCATAATTAACACAAGTGAGTAGAATAAAAAGTGATTACATCATAATACATTCTTTGTTTAAAGAAAAAATAGTACATGCATTATATGTCTTTCTTTGGTTTGGAAGTACAAAATATGATATCAGAAATATTTAAAAAGAAAGCAAAGTTATATGTTTAATTTACAATTTTTTTTCTATATCAGTTTATTTAGACGTGATTTAAATATAACAGTGTTTTTTTTAATTATTGCGTCAAAGTATTCATGGCTTCTCTTTTGATCGAAGTGCCAAATTATAAAGTTTGTTTGTATTTAAGACTTATTGGATGTTTTTGAAATCATGTTTTCCCCCGCTAGTTTGAATGCATCAAGCATAAAAATAATTATGATTTTATATACCCCTAAAAATTGTTATGCGCCATAAAAGTATTTCAAACAACAAATCTAATAAAATGACAGCGAATTTCTACACGCGTTAAAAAACCTAGCAAAAAACATTAAAACGAAGGCTTGAGAAAAACTGAAATAACAAGGCAAGGTAAGTTTTTATTAAAATATTGCATATTGTAGTGTTGCTTTTGATAAACTGTAAGAACAATTAATCAGTGAAAAAAATGTTTTGCAAATTTGTAACAGCAGTCTACCTGTCGTTGCCAGTCTAGCTAAAAACTAAAAGATGTATACTACCAACATCTAACAAAGCTTTACAACTACAGACATTCGTATATTAATTGTAAAATTTTAATCAAATATGCTTATGTTTCAGGATTTAAGTAATTAAAGAATTTCACTGATTTATTCAATTAACTTTTGCTCAGATGTTTATTTTAAATTTATTTTCATTTAAATATTTAATTAAGATTTCCTTTTTGTTTAAATGTTGATATATGTTTTGAAAAAAAACTATTAATATGTGTAATAAAAGTATGTTTAATAGTTTACACATGAAAGTTAATTGAATTACAGCCACAAACGGACTTAAGAAGACCTGCAATGAGTGTTATGCACCATGTGTTATATAAGTCATTGCGTCGGCTGTAATGTTATTTAAGCGATTCAATGCAAGCTTTCAATATTATCGATTTTATGTCAAGCTATCAGAGCATAATATCAGATTTGTTTTTCGGCAAAATATGTCTATGTTGAAATATTTGAACAGGTAAGTAAAAGTTATCATCTTTCACACCGTAAATAGTTTAAATTATTAACTTAAAATGTACTGAGAAATTGACAGATGTTTCTAACATTATAATTCACTTTTTCACACGTGTATTATCTAAAAAAGGGAGATTGTATAACGCAGCAATGTTAAGGCGTCCCGATGCTAAAATACGGCTGGAAAACGATATTATTTGAATCATAGCAAAAATACTTTGACCGGGAGTATTTCTTAAAATATATGTTACATTTATTGACATCGATGATAAAAATTAAATTTAATGCATTTTTGTGACGTCATATGTACTTTGTAATCACGTGACAGGCGAATCCTAATATTGCAAATGTATATTTAAATCGCATCTGCGCAGGTGATAAATAACATTAAATCATACATATTTGTAAGAAAAAATCCTTTGTTTAGTCATATACTTTGGGGTTCTTGCTTAAAAAAAATAGATATTTCGTTTATGGAAGATAATGTTGAAACATTCCACAAAATCATCAAAATAATGCACATTTTCATTAATCAAAAGTGATTTACAAAAAAATGGGGTAAATCCGTAGGTTTCCCAAGCACAATTTACATTGGTACTTATATTCTTTACCAATTAAACGTAAAAAAATTCTTAAATTGTGTTGATCTTTGACTTGCACCAAGCTGGTTTTACATGCATTAAATTTCTTCATTCAGTTGTTTACACGTAGCAGGGAGAGTCTCCAAAACACTAGTTTATAAATAGTCTTTTTCTTACAACGAAACTTTAAAACTGCCATTTTTTAATACTGGTTTTTAATATGAATCTATTCTGTACGTCTAACATTAACGGCAGCATATATGTAAAATCAGAGAGTCTTGATCGAGCAGATGTGTGGTTATAAGAATGTTAACTTTACAAATGTCCATGAAAGTGTTTTGCATAACTATAAGAGCTATATGTTGATGTATCCTTAGAAATATTTATGTTTATCTGAAAACAGCACAAGAAACAATGAATGAATTTTGCTCATTATTTTTAAAGCGTTATATCTACATATCGATTTATACTGAACCTATATCCTTATCGATCAATGCATTCATTTTTATTTCAACAAAAACAAATGTGAAATAAAAAGATATTTAGACAATGAATTTAACATTGAACCAATTACGAAAACGTTTGCATGTATTTTATATTTATACCCCCGCTCTATAATGTTTTACCTTTGTCTGTCTGTCCGTTTGTCTGTCTGTCTGTCTGTCTGTCTGTTCGTCCGTCCGTCCGTCTGTCTGTCCATCCGTAACAAAAATATATGTCGCATTTATCTCAGCAACGATTTATTGCAGATGCTTGAAATTTTTACACAATGTTTGTTAAGGCATGCCATATCGTGGGATATATTTTTGTACAAATCAGACGTCAACTTCCTGTTCAATGAGTTCTTTGTTTATTTTTAATCAACATTTTTAAACAAATTTTCGTCAAAGATTTCTCAGCAACTATTTATCGCAGATGCTTGAAATGTTTACGCAATATGTGTATAGGCATGCCATATCGTGGGATATATTTTTGTACAAATCAGACGCCAACGTCCTGTAGAAAGACGACTTTGTTTATTTTTAACAAAAATGTTCAAACAAATTTTTGTCAAAGAATTCTCAGCAACTGTTTATCGCAGATGCTTGGATTTTTTACACAGTATTTGTATAAGCATACTATATCGTGGGATGTATTTTTGTACCAATCGGACGTCAACTCTTACTGTTGAATGAGTACTTTGTTTATTTTTAGCTAAAATGTTCAAAAAAAATTTCCGTCAAAGATTTCTCAGCATCTATTTATTGCAGATGCTTGAAATTTTAACACACTATTTGTCTTGGCATGCCATATCGTGGGATGTATTTTTGTATCAATCGGACATCAACTTCCTGTTAAATAATGACTTTGTTTATTTTAAGCCAACATTTTCAAACAAATTTTCGTCAAAGATTTCTCAGCAGCTGTTTATCGCAGATGCTTGAAATTTTTGCACAGTGTTTGTTAAGGCCTGCCATATCGTTGGAAATATTTTTGTACCAATCGGACGTCAACTTCCTGTTAAATGAGTACTTTGTTTTTTAGCCAAAATTGTCAAACAAATTTTCGTCAAAGATTTCTCAGCAGCTATTTATTGCAGATGCTTAAAATTTTAACACACTATTTGTTTAGGCATGCCATATTGTGGGATATATGTCTGTACCAATCGGATGCCAGCTTTCTGTTAAATGTTGACTTTGCTTATTTTGCATATTCACATCAGAGCGGGGGTATCACTAGTGAGCATTGGCTCACGGATATCTTGTTAAGAGAATTGTTTTATTTTTGTTTAGATATTAGAATGATGTACTTCTATACTTTTGCATTTACTTATTTTTGATATTCAAAAGCAGTGTAGTGGACTTGCCGAAAAAACATACCTCTTAAAAAATAAAAAAAGAGAAATGGATGCTGTAATTAAATTGTGAATGAAAGGAATACATTTTTTTATGATATGCATGGTTGTGATATAAAATTACACTATTTTTTATTGTCTGTGATTAATGTTTTATTATTTCAAAATAAATATTCACATTTGTTGCAGTTTTAATAGGTTGTAAACGTTAACTGACAAAACAATAACATCAGTCAATGTTATGCTATACATGTTTTCTTTTTTTTAAATGAAGTTGGATATGCTGTGCTATTTTACAGAACAGGGGTTATTCGATGGATTGTGTACTGAGGCAGAACGATAAGGCTTTGCACTATTTCGTAAATGGTGATATTCTTGAATATCTCTGTTCAGTACCTTGTATAGGGTATAAACACAATCTTACGTGGTTATGGATTCACGCCCATTTTTTTGTGCGTCGTGTAACAAAATACACCAAACCTTAATTCAGACAAAAAGGTTCAAGGACAATTAAAAATGATAAGGAAGGGATCTTCTCGTTATCAAACATACTTCTTATAATATGAAATTCATGACACAGTCAAACAGATTATATAACCTTATAATGCTATTAGGTTAATCAAATTTGACCACCGTGTTCTCGCATCGAGGTCAAGTCAAGGTCACAACCGTTTTCCTCAACTTAAAGGATGATAAAAATAAAAGTAGTTCTTTGCAGTTGTTTAGACATTTGTTTAAGCTATGAAGATTATATTCTTTCATGAAATGATAAAATGCCGGAATATATCAGCTTATACTACTAAATTCGAAAAAAATATTCAAACTAAAAATTAATATTGCTTAAACCGCATTTTCTCTTATTTTCTTAAATTTTGAAGATATTTTGATTATTTTTGTTTGCTTTTAATATTGAAATATTTCTGATTTTTTAAGATCAAGACTTTATATAATGATATGATTTGACAGAGAAGCTAATATTATGACCATTTAATTCGACAGATTCTTTCACACAAATTAATGTTAAGAATGGGTTCTTTAAGAAGTTGAACCTTAAAACATGTAATTTGATGGGCAAATCATATTATATAAAAATATATACTGAAACCCAAGTATCATAACATTAGTTCACATTAGTCAAGCAATCTAACACCAATGCCATTATAAAAACAAATTGCTAAAACAGACGCATTAGTCTGCAGCATTTCTGAACTGTGAAACATGTGATATTTTCCTACGCCAATATTCCGCAATAAATATAGTTCTTGTTAGATTCTAAACACTGATTACTTTTATTATGCCAAGTTATTAATTTCTTTTTATCTTGAATTAATAAACATTTGATCACGTTTGGCAATTTGAAAAACCAGAAAGACTCTTTTCTTAAAATTATGATTTATACAAATTTATATCTACAGTTTAAAGAAATATATGCTCATTTTCTTCCAACCAATCTTTTTTTAGCAATTGTTTTCAATATAATAGAATTTTGTTACGTAATTTAGCACAACCCCATACTTTTGTTTAAGTGTCGTACATATCTTTCAACAATTTAGACTCAATGATTTATGAAGTACACTTACAACCGGATAACAATATACATGTACTAAGATTTGGATATTTAATTGCATGTCCTTGAACGTTTGCAAGTGTCAATTACGAGATCCTCTCAAACCTCAATACATAATAAATTATGTACGTAGTCGTATTATATAACATCATAATCTAAACGCACAACATAAATACATATTTGTTTCTTGTTTATTCGTTTCAAAATATATGATTATTTGGAGAAAACGCTTTCGTTTTATCTGTTGACATAGATTCAAGCAAAAAAAAAAAAGACTTAAACAAATCAAACACCAGGCAGAGTATAAATTGTCCTCCACTGAATGCCATCGGGTAACGCACTATCGTAACTTCTAATGATACGGCATCCACTAATGATATTAAGTTGCATTTGTAGACAAGTCATTTCAACCAATGATACAAATGTATCAGTAACGAACTACCTAGCCGTCCACTGCATTTACAATTTCTAAATTATATAAATAATGGTCAAATTTCACATCACAATTTAATAATAATAATCAAAATGCCCTCTTATCAATTATAATGTACATCTTGTTGTAAGACGATATATTATACATATGTTTCCTTTAAGAATTTTGTTTTCCCATAAAATTAAAGTGTTTCCTTGTTTATTGTGAACTAAACTGAAACGTTCATAATATGTGAAACATGGAGTCAAGTGGTTATCAGATAAAAAAGGACATTGACGTATTGCATTAACCATGAAGCTAGCTAAATTTAATGCAATTATCAAAACGGAAATTCTATAGAAATTTGTTAAAGTTAACGAACACAATTGGGCCAAAAATGTAAAGCAACACCAGCTCCACACCATTGTCTGATCATTGAAATTTGAAGTATGTTATAATATATCTTTTTAAGTAAAGACTCATATTGAAGGAGTATTTCATAACGCAACGGCTGTTATTTAAATCTTACTCGTTAATATGCATTGTTACAGAAAAAAAATCGCTGTTATTGGTAATGGGCGGTTAATTCTATTCATATGGGTTTTCATACACGTGACGCTGTTAATTAGAACAGAAATGTTGCATAATCTATATTTCTTACAACCGTTCACATTATTATAAAAATGCTATAAAGACGATATCACTGACCAGATAACAGTACCCGCAACGTTATGTTTTACAATCGTATCCTATCGTATCGTGTTTCGATCATATCGTATCGTGTGTGTATAAAGCGTATCATTCGTTAATCTTATCATATCGCGGGTTGATCATATCAATTTCATCGTTTAATTTTAACAGGTTTTCCTTTTTTATCCTACCGTGTTTATCGCTTCATGCCTTTTTATAACCAAGTAACATTATATCAATGTAATGTTTCATATGTATTATTGATCTGCTGTTCTGGAAGTAAATAATAAAAAATATTATCATATAATACAATTCCGGTAACATAACTGTGAAATGAAGAAAAGAAATAAAGACTGATTATTTCAGATATAACAATCAATATTTCAAGTCGTCCTGTGCATCGTACATGATAATATATATAACAAGTAATGTACGATTCTATCCAGCATTGTATCATATTAATGTCTAAATTCTTTTGATCAAAATTAAATTAGATTGTAGCAAGCGGAGCACGCGAGCAAAGCGAGCTCTACCGGCAAGGCATCAGTAACTCGGAGCAGGAATTCATTGTTGTTAATCGGACCAGCAGTTCCCTGTCAATATGGTTTCCTATTTCACGCTCTTACCAGAACAAGCAAGATGAAAATTATCAAAGACTATATATATATATGCATTGTAAATACACTGAACTCTAAATGTATTAACTGTATATTGAATAACTGAACTATAATTTTTTATCTCAAAATATTGCAAAATCTAAGGAATAATGGGGATTCCTTCAGAAATATTGAAATGTAACTTGCACTCAATTGATTTCTTACATCTAATATATTTCAAGAAGGGTCCTGTGATTTCCACAAATTTTGGGTATTCCTGACAGTTGATTCCAGGAAGGGGGGGGGGGGGTATACATATTAAATCATGAGCCGCGCTCGCCACAACCGTCGCACCGTATAAAACATATTACATGTTTATCATGTTAATCATATTAATGTAAACAATCGAAGTTTTTAGAGACAAGGTACCACATAAAACTATATGTCGTTTATATTTAATTGCACGCGGGGTGTTAATCTGCGTAAACAACTTGTATGTAATATATTTCTTTTTTATGCATTTTTATTTTACAGAAACCGAGGTATTTATGACATATGTTTATCTTATTTAGAACAAGAGTTGTATTCTATATGAACCCACTATTTTCCGTGTGATCTGATCTCAGTCTGAAATGTCCGCGGCGATCGGCTGGGGAGATCGTTGATCCTCTCGTCCGGGAATCCTATCCTATCGTTTATCTTCTAAAAATAACGTTGCGGGTACTGTAGATATATTTATTCCATCCATATAATATTTATTCAGCTCCATGAATATTGTACTAACATTGGTGCAATGTATCCTGTATTTGTTTCCTGTAATAAAGTGCCTATAAAATAGGAATCCCGGTTATTTACTATACGTTGTAGTTGATTTTAACTTCACTCTATGCATTTGCATATAACAATGTTATTGGTGTTTTCTTACATGGCGCTATTGGCGATTTCAAAGGCTTATGGTAAGATTTAAACAAATGATATCATCTTAATTTTGCAATGATTTTCAGTAATAGTTGATATAGATTTTATTTCTTTTTCTATTAGAATATCGCATTCTAATCAAGACGGATATCCATCTATTAAACTGCATATCAATAACATATTTCATAACCTCATTACATGTGCATGTATTTAACACTCAGTTTAGATGGTATTTATAAAACAATATGCTGTTACATGTGATTTATTTTAAAAATAAACAGCAATTTAAAAAGTTCACTGTGACATGACTTGGTTGGTCACGTGATCAAATCATATGCAGCCAAAATGGCTTCTGAGAAGATTTGACCACGTGCCAACCAAGAAAACGTTCATACAGAATTAAACATTTTCGCTTTACTAAAGGTTCAAATAAGGAAGCATATTTGGATATGTAAATATAAAAAGATATGATGTGTATGAAGATTATGTATGATTTTCTTTTATTATCCTTAAATCCTTTTTAATGAACTGTATTTTAAATAATTAAAAAAACTAAACAAAAAGAAAAAACAAAACAAAACAAAACAAACCAAAAATTAACAAAACAAAACAAACAAACAATTAAAAAAAAGTGAGAAAAAAATAGAAGGGCCAAAAAAAACCCCAAAAAATAAGTTTAGCCATGTCAATGAAATATTTTCAGATTTTAAATGCTATTTATACCTTCTCTGATATGTTTTTTTTAATATTCGTCCAGTGAGTCTGGCTGAAACGCCCAACCTCAAAGTAATTGCAACCAAAAGTTTAATGGTAAAATGTTATCTATTGCACTTTTTTTGCACATATTGGGGTCAAAATATTAATTTTTGCACAAAAATCGCTGAAAACTGGGGAAAAAAATAATTCTTATGACAAAACGATTAGAGATGAGCTTAATTATATGCTGACATTTATACGTATTTACAATTCAAAACACGGTTCTTGAAAAATCATCTTTAAAAGTGGAAATTGCTGGGTAAAAAAAAAAATAAAGTATATTACATATTTTTTAACAAATGAGACTTAAAGTTTTATAAAATACACTTTACACCGGATAAAAACATTCTAAGATTAAGATATTTTATCGCATGTCCTGGAACACTTGAGAGTGTCATTAACGAGACCATTTCCAAAAATATCAATAAATAAAAATTATGTACATAGTCTTAATACATATGAACACAGCCAAAACGCACAACTTACATACATATTTGTTTCTTACTTATTCGTTTCAAAAGAAAAGATTATTAGGAGAAAACGCCTAATGTTTTGTATGTTGACATAGACGTAAGCAAAGCGTTTTCTTTTTTGTTTTTTTGTTTTTTTGTTTTTTTTTTTTTTTTGGGGGGGGGGGGGGGGTTATCAAAAAGCTATACAACAATGTGCAGATCCAGTATTTTGGTTTATAGGTTATGTCTATAATGAAAACTTATAATTCATTAATGAAGTTTAATCAACTTGAATTAAATTGTTCATTACTTCCTCTAAACATGCAGTGCCAAAAACTTAGAAAATGTACTTAAAAGATATATAGTAAAACAAAAATAATATAATTCATCATGACGCATATTTGTTTTTTTTTTTTCATAAAACGCATAATGTTTATTTATTGTATAAACATTTTTAGACGACGAAAACAAAACTAAAACTTCAACATGTAGTATCAACGTCGTTAACACTGTATTAATAATAACTGTGAACGGAATGTAGATACGACTGTTGAATATTCATTAAAATATCCGTAGAGGAAACTGAGATACAGAATTATGTCACCCATTTACATTATATATTATTTTAGTTATTTTTATCCCGTCAGCTCGTCTGCTTGAGCGCCATCTTTACCTAAGACAATTCATTATAATTGTCTATTGTATTGATAAAAGGTGTTTTGTTTATAAAAACAAAGTCTCTAAAATGGATTTCGCCAATATTACAGCCTTTGAATGCGTATGCGTATCTTATTGATTATATCAATAAAGTTTCTTTTTGGAAGCTACAGAAATATTGATCACTCCCTTCTAGCTTTAGCTTTTATAATTCCAAATTTTTTGGGGGTGCATGTTTGATAAGTTGTTTTCGATGGTGTCGACATATTCTGTCTTCACTGTGTATGTCATTTTGTTCTTTATACACCGCAATTAATTGAAATTCTTTTTTTTTCCTGTTTGTCACTTTTCCATATTCTTAAGGTTGCATATGATGCAGTTTAACACAGTGATCGTTTTTTTTATGTGATTATCTTTCATTTGAAACAAATCATGCATCATACCACTTAATTATAAATTGTATAGTAGCAATAAAGGATAGCAATACAAACCATAAGAAAACTAGACATACAACGTGCAAATGAATTAAGCCTTTTCAACTTAAACAACACAGTATAACCTGATTCAGAAGCCGATCCAAATTAGCATCAAAAATGCCCGCAACTTTCACATTTTGAAGATTAATGTCCCGATCCCGTCCCAAAGAAGTTTTTTTCCCATTGAAAAAAAAATGGGATGATCATAACAAATTGATGAACAGATTTGATGTTCAATATCAAATGTAAAGTTAACCATATCAAAATTAACATTGAAAAATACCCCCTAAAATCCCTTTAAGTTTCTCTGGCTAAGCAAGCATCGATTCCTAATTTCAATGTGCTTATACATGTACATGGATGCTATACATGTAAAAAAAAAAACTCACTAGATGAATAATCTCTCTTTTGTTGTCTCTAAACAACGCAATTTTTTGACTTTCTATTTTCTTCTTGTTTGTATTTCACACTTTTATTATATTATGAAAAAAGGTGTAGGTTGTTTCTCAGAGCATTTAGTAGTAGGCAGAATATTCCTGTGTTTCCTGAAAAAAAATTGAATACATATAGTTCAAGACTTGAAAAAAAACAACAACAAAAAACAGATGATCCATACATCAGTGATTTCTTCTAAAATGCACTAAGACGTATTTAATCATTATCTCTCAAATATGACTTTGTAACACGGAAGTAGTAATTTCCCCAAACAGCAATATAGTCAGTGTCCGATGTTTAAATATGTTTGAGAATATTCTGACGACCAAGATGCGTCCTATTTTTGACAGTATACCTGAATTAATGAATGCTTGTTCTTAAGGTTTTTTTTATATAATTAAGAATGAAAAAAGAATTTCTTCTTGCATACACTCGGATGGATTCGGTATTATTGATAGACATGACCGCAAATGATTCATTCATGTCTTTTTTTTTAAATATAGCATTCACTTGGTGTGTATTGTGTTCGTTTTGGGCTATGATTGTTTTCAGTTTCATTTTGTTGATCAACTTGCATCTTAGTCTAGTCAATCTCACTAAAAAATTGCCCAACCTCAATTCTATAAGAGCACGGCGTTGCGCACCCATTTTGTAGTTGAGGAAAAAGCAAATGTTTTCAATATTAAACTATAACTATCGTTTCAAACAAAAAACTAGAGAGAGTGGTTCTAGAGTAAGGCAATAAAAGACAAACAAAACGCACAGGATGAAACTCTACCATTCAGACAACTGAATGAAAACTGAATGGTCTGAGAAGTTGACTGAATGGCACAAATATGCCATTCAGTCACTTTTCAGTTACCTTACAGTCACCTTTCAATTGACTGAATGGCAGAGATTCATCCTGTGACGGTTTTTCGATAATTGCAGTTTGGATTTACAAAGAAACAAAATAATTCTGAAAGGACTATATAGAGTTTGATCCTAAAATGGCCCCCATAAATGAACATTGTCATTTTACTGTAATTCTTTGTTTTATTTGTACAAATACACATTTGAAGTTTTTTCATAATTTTCATTTTGATTTAAGTGCCCACAATTTATAAATATGACATTATAATGTTTAACTTTTCCCGCCATTTTCTCATTTGTAGCATAAAACGGTTTGTTTTAAAGCGACTGCTTGAACAAACAAAATATTTTTACCAAAGAGGTATCTCTTCAATACTTATAAGTGACAAAAGGTTCCTTCTTGTTCACAGAGTCGCTCTATATTTCCCATTCGAAAAAAAATATGAAAAATGTCAATTTTCGACTGATTTTGATTGAATTATAAAAATAGCGTCATTTCTGACGTCATATACTGCCAGTGAGTGCATATTAATCAAATAAGTAGGTAAAAACATATTTTTGTCAACTCTTCTATAAAATAACAACAAATTAATGTACCTGAATCATTTTTAAAATAGCTTATTATTGGGGGCCAAATTTGACTAATATCATATATAGTTCTTTAGCCGATAAAATAAAAACACCGCAGAGGAATCTGATTGGTTGCAAAGCCTACCAATCACAGGGAAATCATAAATAAGGGGTTACGCTCGCTGTTTACCAAAAAAAAAATTAGAAAAAAAAATTAAAATTATATTTTTCTTTCCATTTTTAGAATAAATCACTTTTTAAATTATCGTGATTTTTTGCACAGATTGTGCAAAAATCCTGTGGAAAAAGAGGAAGAAAATATACAATGTTATCAAAAGTGTTAACTAGCTCTCCCTTTACTGGGAAGATTTCATTTGACCTGTCCAAAGTTTAAGGGTTTTTTTCTTAAAAAAAACCAAATCACTTGCTTTTTTAACAAACCAAATATTTTTTTATAAAAGATATGTACCGTCCATAATCGAAGACCAAGAAGGGGCACAAAATGTTCTTGTTCTCTTTAAAAGGCTAATTATTGAGGCCAAATTTGAAACATGTGAGGTTTTCTTATTATTGTATGGGTAGCAGAATCATGCACTGTACCTTTTTCTGAGTACACAGCCTCCTCAGCCTATGTCTGTCCCCGATTGTGTCAACTCCAAACCTTGCAAGTTTTCCGTCGGAGAGTGAACTGATCATGAAAACATCCACTCTTTCGGCCTTAAACCTTTCTGACAAAGTCTGATCTCCTTCAAAACGTCGTCCATCTTCTCATTTTTGTTCTAGTTGGCATTAAATGTTGTATTCAGATGATATACACTAGAATATGTCTAATATTAACCATATATGTTCTGAGAGGATCTAAATATATTTCTATTTATGATATATACAATGTAGATTGCTCATTGATTCATCCTGTGAATGTTTTAATCATACATTTTATGAAATGCTTAAGATAGAGTCTTGTAAAGTTCATTAGCCTTGAAAATTTGAGCAAAAACCGTTCAGAAATGAGCAAGATATGAAGCCTCAAAGTTCGCGTCTAGGAAACAAAAAAGAAAAATAAGAGTAATCTTAACCTGCACGATAATAGAAAAGTCTTCCGTTGGAAACGGAAAACCTTAAAAATGTAAACTCTACAAATAATCATACAAGTGAAAATCTGTCAATGTGACAGCAAACCGGGTTTTCTTTTATGTAAACTGTATCCATAATCCATGTCAACCCTTATCCAGTGAAATGGAGTACCCTAAA
This sequence comes from Magallana gigas, assembly GCF_963853765.1. Taxonomy (NCBI): domain Eukaryota; kingdom Metazoa; phylum Mollusca; class Bivalvia; order Ostreida; family Ostreidae; genus Magallana; species Magallana gigas. The sequence goes on along the minus strand of NC_088853.1, from coordinate 38,981,522 downwards.
TGTATATGCAACATTTTGCCAAAAATGACTAAGTTCAAAAGCTAATATTTTTTTCATAAATTATCGGAAATCAACATCCCAGCAATATGCACACCTCTGATATATGTACAATTGATCTGCAAAAGAACAATTTCCTATCTTGAGAACTGTAGGAGGAGTTATCCGTACAATGAGGGCTCCCTATATGCAATATTTTGCCAAAAAATGACTAAGTTCAAAAGCTGGTATTTTTTCGATAAATTATCGGAAATCAAAATCCTAGCAATATGCACAACTCTGATATATGTCTAATTGTTCCGCAAAAGAACAACTTCCTATCTTGAAAACTGTAAGAGGAGTTATCCATACAATGAGGGTACCTTTTTGGCAGCCGCCCGCCCGCCCACCATTTTCACCATTTTAATAACCAGATTTTTCCGTTGGAAAACCCGCTTAAAAACTGTGTAGTATGACCATAAGAGCTACATGTTGATGTATGTTTAAAAATACTTATGTCCATCTGAAAACAGCACCAGAAACAATGAATGCTTTGTGCTGAGCATTTTTAAAGCGTTATATCTACACATTTTCTATACTACAGCTATATCTTTATCGAACAAAGCATTCGTTTTTATTTCAATTAAAAAAAGTGAAATATAATGATATTTAGACAATGAATTTAACATTGAACCAATTAAGAAAACGTTTGCATGCATTTTTAAAAGGAAACAAATTTAAGAGAATTGGTTTTATTTTTTTCTTTAAACAGAATGATTAACTTATATACTTGTGCATGTACTTATTTTTGATATTAAAAATCAGTGAAGTGGACTTGCCGAAAACATACCTCTTAAAAAAAATGGGAGTTGTAATTAAATTGTGGATGAAAGGAATACATTTCTTATGATATACATGATTGTGATATACAATTACATTAGTTTTTATTGTCTCTGTGATTGATGTTTTGTTATTTCATAATAAATATTAACATTTGTTGCATTTTTAATACGTTGTAAACGTTAAAAGATAAAACATTGGTCAATTGTATTCGTCAGATTTCCCGGCATAGTATTTCCTTAGTGCAAATCAATATATTTATTCAATGCAATAATGATGTTTATCAGTTCATTTATTTAATGCAATAACCCTCTTTAATATGTTCCATGATAGGATTGACTGAACCATGTTTCTATTCAGCGAGAAATGAATCTGGATCTGAAAACCATATGGCCAACTTTATGAAATCAGAATATCTTTCACTAAAATGTTTGCGATGCGGTTTTTAGATTCCTTTCTCGATGAACAAAAAATATATAAATATACTGTCGATGATTTTAATTCAATTCTAAATACAATTTTTAAATAACAAGAATCAACGAGAAACAAACAAGTTCATGTTATTGAATCGTGCAGTGATTTAATTTAGGTTTTGTTGATTTAAAAAAAAACATTTCGGTTAAATATTACTTTAAAAGATAATAAGGCCATGGCTTTAAAAAAAGTTGACATTTTTTTAAGATCAGGGGAAAATAAATTAAGAAAAAGAAAACAAGGACACAGTGACAATTTATGTAGTACACATGTACTAGAGAATATTGGGTAATGAACAATTAATATTTAAAAATTGCCTAACAAATCGGGTGCCAAATTATTTATGAACATGCAATACATTTTTTCTTTTTTAAATGAAGTTGTTGGATATGCTCTACTGTTTTACAGTACAGGGGCTATTCGATGTATTGTGTATTGATGCAGAGCGATAAGGCTTTGCGCCATTTCGTAAATGATGAAATTTATCTCTATTCAGCACATTGTATAGGGTATAAACACTATCTTACGTGGTTATGGATTCATGCCGATTTTTCCTGTGCGTCATGTAACAAAATACACCAAACCTTAATTCAGACAAAAAAGTTCAAGGACAAAAAAAAAATAATAAGGAAGGGATCTTTATCAAACATACTTCTTATAATAAGAAATTCATTGCACAGTCAAACAGATCATATAACCATATGATTCTTTTAGTTTAATCAAAGGACTGCAAACGATAACATTGTCTAGCCCCCATAACTAAAACTAATTTTTGAAAGTTGTCTAATTTAAGTTAATTTTTTTTTTATAATAAAGTCAACATTGATGCATATTTTCATTAAATATAAATGATTTGGTCAAACAAAGAGAGATAACTTTGTATTGTGGGTTAAAATAGCTCATATCATAAAAGAAAAAAACGGAAAAACGAAACTGTTTTTTGAAAACACCCCCCCCCCCCCCCCTGTGAAACAAAAATCCCTTTCAGGGGTTTTAATTATTGTTATTCAGTATATTTTTACCAAAGGATTTGGTGTTTCACGGGGGGGGGGGGGGGGGGGGGCATGTGTATACAGACCGAAATACATTCCAAAAAAAAAAGAATTTTGCTTTGTTAATTTTCGAAAACTAATTAACAGATATGAATTAAAAATGAAATTTTACTTTAATATATATCGTAAATATGTTATTACTAAGTTTTAATGCACATAGTGGCCGCTAAAAAATATTTTCCTAACTCGAGAGACCGATTTCAATGAAACATGTTTTAGACCCCGCGTTAGCAACACTTTTGATTAAAAATAAATAATTTGATAACAATTTTTATTTTGATATAAATTGATTAGGATTTGATTAAATATTCTAGTAGAAAAATTAGTTTTTGAATATCTGACAGAAATTCCAAAATATTTGGATGTAAAATGTAGGCGGGAAACGGGCGTTAGCGTTTGCAGTTCTTTGACCACCTTGTTTTAGCATAAAGGTCAGGTCAAGGTCACAACTTTTTTCCTCAACTTAAAGGTTGATGGGATTAAAGGTAGTTCCTTGCAGTTATTTAGACATCTATTTAAGATATAAAGATTATATTCTTCAATGAAATTATAGAATGTCGGAATATCTATCAGCTTATACTACTAAATTGGAATAAATATTCAAACCAAAAATTAATATTGCTTAAACCGCATTTTCTCTTATTTTCTTAAATTTTTGAAGATATTTTGATTATTTTCTTATGCTTCTAATATTGGAATATTCCTGATTTTTACATAATATAAAGAAATGATTTGGCAGAGAAGCTAATATTTTGACCATTTAATAAGAGATATTTTTTTCACACAAATTAATGTTAAGAATAGGTTCTTTATAAAACCCTATAAAAAGTAATTTGGTTGGTAAATCATCTTATATAAAATATTTTCTGAAACCCAAGTATCATAACACTAGATCACATTAGTCAAAAAATCTAACATCAATGTCATTATTTAAAAAAAAATGCTAAAACAGACGCATTAGTCTGCAGCATTTCTGAACTGCGAAACATGTGATTTTCCTACGCCAATATTCTGCAATAAATATAGTTCTTGTAAGATTCTAAACACTGATCACTTTTATTATGCCAAGTTATTAATTTCTTTCATCTTGAATTAATAAACAATTAATCAAATTCACGTTTGACAATTCGAAAAACCAGAAAGACTCCTTCCTTAATATGATGATTTATACAAATATATATCTACAGTATAAAGGAATATATGCTCATTTTCTTCCAAACAATCTTTTTTTAGTATTTTTTTTTTCAATATAATTGAATTTTTTACGTAATTTAGTACAACCCTATACATTTGTTTAAGTGTCTTACATATATTTCAACAGTTCAGACTCAATCATTTATGAAGTACACTTACAACCGGATAAAAACATACTAAGATTTGGATAATTGCATGTCCTTGAACATTTACGAGATCCTCTCAAATCTCAATACATAATAACTTATGCATATATATGATTATTTGGAGAAAACGCCATATCTTTCATGTGTTGACATAGACGCAAGCAAAACAAAAAAGAAGACTTAAAAAAATAAAACATCAGACATTGTATAAATTGTCCTCCACTGAATGCCATCGGGTAACGCACTATCGTAACTTCTAATGATACGGCATTCACCAATGATATAAAGTTGCACTTGTAGACAAAATCATGTCAATCAATGATACAAATTTATCAGTTACGAACTACCTAGCCGTCCACTGCATATACAATTTCTAAATTATATAAATAATGGTCAAATTCCACATCATGAAATGATAATAGTAATATTAATCAGGGAGAGAGAGAGAGAGAGAGAGAGAGGAGAGAAAGAGAGAGAGAGAGTTCATGTTGTCTCGTACAATTAAAATTAAAATTACTTGACTACATGTAAGCATATCTGTTATGTAAGGTCAAGGTTTAATCAAGATGCGCCCATTAATCAATTATAATGTACATCTTGTTGTAAGACGATATATTACACATATGTTTCCTTAAAGTTTGTGTTTTTCCATAAAATTAAAGTGTTTCCTTGTTTATCGTGAACTAAACTGAAACGTTCATAATCTGTGAAACATGGAGTCAAATGGTTATCAGATTAAAAACAAAGACATATGGACGTATTACACTATCCACGAAGCTTGCTAAATTTAATGCAATGGTGAAATATGAAGTATGTTATGATATATTTTTTTAAAGTAAAGATTCATATTTAAGGAGTAGTTCATACATGTAACGCAAGGGCTGTTATTTAAATTTTAACTCGTTAATATGCATTGTAGCAGAAAAACATGACTGGTAGTGGTAGTGGGTGCGTATTATAGTCCATCACGTGACGCTGTTCATTAGAACAGAACTGTTGCATACACTAAGATATATTTTTATTTACAACCGTTTACATTACTTAAAAAAAAAAATATTGCATTAAAGACGATCTCTTTAAACAGATTACAGTACTCACAACGTTCTGTTTTACAATAGCATCCTATCGTAACGTATCGTATCGTGTGTGTATATAAAGTGTTTCATGTTAATCTTATCATATTGTGCGTTAATCATAACTTAAATGACAAAACAATGACATCTGTCAATTTTGTTCAAGTCAGATATTACGGCATTGTATATCCTTATTGCCTATCAATACACTTATTCAAGGCAATGGTTATGTTTATCAATGCATTTATTAAAAGCAATAACATTCCTCGGTAAATTGTGTTTATGTTTAAAGAAAAACATTTTTTTTTTACCAAAATGGATGAATTATAAACCACCTCTAAAATAAGTTAATTTAAATACACTCAATGTTGAGTAGATAATCAACTGGCTTATTAATGTGAAGGAGATCCACAGACTCAACCCCCCCCCCCCAAAAAAAAAAAGACTATGATAAGAAAGTTTCATTTTGGTTTCGTTTTTGTTTTTGTTTTTGTTTGTTTGGTTTTTGTTTGTTTGTTTCTTTATTTTATATTTTTTGATGAAATGAAATGAAGTTATTAGATGTGTTCTACTTGTTTGCAGTACAAGGTTTGTTCGATATTTAATAAGTATTGAAGCACAGCGGAGTAAGGCTTTGCACGATTTTGTAGTTGATGATAGTCTTAAAAAAAAACCTTCAATACCTTAAATACGATATATTCACTAGTTTTATTTCGTTATTGATTAGTTCCCATTTTTTTATGTGCGTCTTTTAAATAAATTGCACCAAATCCTAATTAAGAAGTAAAAACTATGATAGGAAACAACTTGTTACATGTGTTCAAAAGGAAAACATATATCGGATAAATATTTCTTTAGGAAATGATACTGCCCTGGTTCTTAAAATGAGTTGATATTTTTGAAATCATAAACGAAAGAACAGATTTTGATTTTAAAAGAAAAGATGAAAAAGAAATTGCGACAATGTTTGCATGATTAGACTTGATTGGATAAAAGACAGTTGATGGACATTTACATGTAATATATAAACAGTTTTTAATTGAAATAGTTGGATATGCTCTACTATTTAACAGTCCAAGGGTTCTTCGATGTGAAATGTATAGTTACACACAGCGCGATAAGGCTTTGCTCAATTTTGTTGATAATGATACTCTTGCATTAAATATCTCTAATAAATTTAATAGTTTTACTTTTTAATTGATTCGTGCCATTTTTTCTGTGCGTCTTTTAAACAAATTGCTCCAATCCTTAATAAAGTCTGAAAGTTCAAGAACACTTCAAATAACCTTTAGAGGAGGTTGTATGCAAACTTATAAGTCCATTTTAATAAGAAATGTTCATTTCCTTAAAACAATTGTTTAATGAGTCAAAGTTTGAAATTAATTGGCATCTTCCTCCAAATATAGCACAACATGATACATTGTTCGAGTCAAGTATTTAAAAAAAAAACAATTAGATTAATTTTATGAAGTACACTTACAACCAGATAAAAACCATACCAAGTTTAGCACAAAATTAATTGCAGATCCTTGAACATTTTCAAGTCCGTATTACGAGAGCCTCTCAAATCTCAATACATATGTACACAATCCAAACACACAACTCACAAACACATTTGTTTCTTATTTATTCCTTCTAAAAAAAAAGACTACATGGACTTTTGATGGGTTTATACGATATGTTTAAGTATTAATGAATAGGGTATAATTACTTACGGGTGAACAGCTGGTTCCAGATTTCACTTTGTATTATGATTTCATTTTAATATAAAGCAGTCGTGGGCATTATTGCCCCCCCCCCCCAAAAAAAAAAAAAAAATTAAAAAAAATAAAACGCACATATGATATTTTTCTTGTGTAATATATTTTATCTATTTACAACCATGCACATGTAAGCAATGTTTTGTCTTTAATAATTGTCTTTAATTAATGCACTGTGGAAAAAACCCCCAAAAAACCCCAAAGTGTTTTATTTATTGTGAAATTAAAATAATCATTAATCGATATTCTAGTGCACTTTTGAGCAACGTATAATTTTATTCACATAAGTTTGCCTTCTTTAGGTGTATTTCAAAGAAACACACAGTCACATAGTTGTTGCCTTCAAATGATTTGAACTTATCATTAAATCAAATTTTATTATTAAGTCCAGTTGAGTACAATTTTTCCTTAATTTATATTAACATGTTTTGGTGTTTAATTCAATTATTTTTTAACACTTAATTAACATATTTTTTTGATGACAAATAAGCATTTGCACTTGTACACTTTTAACAACAACAAAAACAAAAATATAATCCAAATATGTGCAATTAAGTCTGTCAATAATTCAGTAGTCTTAAACTTATGTCCCCGATTTAAAGGGCGTGATCACGATTATTTTTGTCATTTTATTGGATGAAGTGTCTCTAATTCTTTAGCGTCAACAGCACTTTAGTAAGGCATTCTAATTGTTAACTAAAATTTGAGTGCAATTAATGAGCTATATGCGTAAAATTCTTCGCTTTGCTATGTTAAAACAGTTAACGTCATATTTTTGGATACATTTTTAGTGTTGAAGTGACAATTGCAGTTTTGAGACCCAAAATGAAAGTGATAAACGTAAGAAAATGTTTTTATGCTTAAAACAAATTGAATGATAGAAAAATTAGCTTGACAAATTAATATGTTTTACTGGCATACGACAAAGATTTGTAAGCTTTCTCCCTTGCTTATAGCTGATCAACTGACAAGCAAATTGCCGGTTGATCATAATTAATACGATCTAAAGCAATTTAAAAAAATAAGGGTTGCAAAAATTTACTATTGCAATTCATTATACACTCGTTGATAATATTTTTTATGTCTGACGATATTATTTTTGTTAATAAAAGTTGATGAAATAATGGGAGTTTGCGAGGATATCCCACGAATGTTATGTTAAGTACATTGAACATAGATCACTGCATATTGAAACGTTTAAAACACTTTAATATAGATTTATACGGTATGAAGAAATTACGAAAGGGAATCTTTAAGTTAAGGTACAATATAACGTTGGAATCCCCCTGCAGATATATCGCTTTGTCCTTAATATGATATGATACGTCATGTTTGTACATTACATTTGGCACAGAAAAAAAACGCTCATTCATTTTTTTTTGGTGATATCTAAAGGTCATATTTTTATCAAATTGCTCTTAGTTACTAATTAGAACAATTTCCTGTTGTTAGATGTATGGGAACATTATAGATTATAAACATGTTTCATGAGGTTTCATTTTTTTTACAGTGTTTCCTTCTTATCGTGTAGTAAGCATAAATGGTAACACTCTGTGAAATATAAGTCAAAAACTTTGCTAATAAAAACTGAAATATTGACGTATATGTCAGGGATGGGTTTTGAAAACAATTTTTATTTGAGAATATACAATTTAAAGTCATTGGTATTTGAGTTTGCTTTTCAATTTCAATAAATTGATTATATTTAAATATGTTCCTAAAATATCATTTATTTATAATTTTTTATTTCATTTTAATTTACATTTTTCCCTTAGTTAAACGTTTACAAATGTATCTTATAATAATGTGTCGTTTTTATACCAAATGATAATTATACTGAAATCAAACCTTTGAAAATATTACCGCACATGTGTGTATTTACTGTATCAATGCTGTTTATACATCTATTTGTTCTCAAGATTTAGAAAAAAAAACTATGAGGTAATTAATATGTTTTTAATTTCATTCTCAACGTAACTGAAAGGAATAAATGGCATTTAAAACAAAGTGGGATTCCATGCAATTAACAAAATGCACTCTGAGTGCACTGCGACCGCTTAAAGAAACGATAAGCACAGGCGGAACGGAGTTCAAAACTGTGAACGATAAACATATGTTGAGCAAACGCTGAACGCACGATAAGCCAACGGTAGGATAATGCAAAAATGGTAAAGAAGAACGTTTCTGGAACTGAAACCACCATTCATATTTACTGGTCACTTTGCATAAAACGGATAAATTGTATAAGAGGACGATTTTAATCGTGTTTCCGTTGTTTCCACTTTTGTGGATTTCCTTCTCACGGTCTTCTTTATCATATTAATATCAAAGACAATGGTGAAAATGAACAAATCGATATAATTATCATATAAAATGATATAACAAGCAATTCAAACTTGTTTGTGTTATAGCGTTTCTACGTTTATGCATTTCCTTTTCACAATTTGTTTTATCAGATCAAATATTAGAGAAACGGATATAGCCATTTTATTAATGTGTGTAAAATGAAACGTTGTATAACATAGTTACTCGTATTTGTTTTTGTCACTTTTAGATATTGTTCTGTTGAGCGCATTTACTATAGTCCCTTGATTTCTAAAAAAAACCATTGGGAACGAAAATATTGATGGGGACCCATACATTCAACATTAAAAAATCTTCAAAGAATGCGAAGACGAGGAATAAGATTTTTTTTAAATTCCCTGAATCCCGAGGATCTTTAGTACCACCAGTTAAGAAAACATGTATATGTGTCTTAAGCCATAATTAAAACTAGTTTTACATGTCGTTGGTAATCGTCTTAATGAATGTGTATTTCATAAGTTATAGTTAGATAACATTAGATACGCGAGTATTTTTGTCTAATTTGTGCTACATTATCTGTCTTTTTTTAATTTAATACATTTACTCCTCACGATCTGCTATATTAGATCAATATTATCTCGACGTATGTAACCAATCAAATGACTGTTTGTGATAAAAACTATTTTCACACATTGTTCCTTTAAATTTGGCTATGTTGAGTGCATCTAATAAAATTTTCTGCAGTTAGAAAAAACCCACAAACTATGGGAATCTAGTGTCAACATTGAGTCAATACCCTGGTGCTATTACAGACTACTAATACCTATGTGTATCTTAGAAGTCCGTTAATTCCTGAGACAAAAGTAAAAAAATAGTTTTCACAAATATGTGGGCAAGTTTAAGGTGATTGGAAGTAAAAGGTTAATGCATTGCATCTAGTCTTAACCATTCTCATAAAGAAAGATTGATCTTTCTTTTCTCATACAATGATTGCAAGATATGAGGGCGTCAGGAAGTTGGACCAGGTTAAGGTGTGCAAGCTCAAAGTCACCGTTACAAAAATGTATTATTTATGTCAAGGCCATATCTTAAACATGGAAAATGAAGCTGTTGACACAAATAATGGTTGTGACTAGTTAATGTGTTGTGCTCTTTAGCTTTGGTCACTATAAGAAAAAATGGTGCACCAATTACTTTCCATAAGAGAATACTTGAAGTTTTGTTTTTTAGCGGGGGTATCAATGACCTTAGTCACAGAACCTCTAGTTTTTGGTAAGCACGTTTACACTGAAACCCCAGCAATCCTTGATACTATCTTCGAACAATTTGAATTAATATCATTTCTGGCTCATATGCAACCCGTTACTAGCAAAGGGATGATATATATTGCATCATCGGAAGTAGCATTTTGGATTTTAATTGGTTTACATTACTCTTAATCATCCCGATTATTTATCTAAATCCTTCCTTTACTACGCAAAAATAGATGGCTCCAAGTTGCATAGTAAACAAACGAAACGCTGATCTGATTTAGCTCTGTAAATACTTTGTATACCTGTACTTTGCAAAGCACAAATGTGCACTGAATACCTTAATATGCAACACTTATTTCAGTTTATAAAGGTGAACAAACTGAAAGGTAGTCAAAATATTCAATGTACAGTGAATTATTATGATTCTTGATATTTCAACAATGACAATGTTAATCAGCTGATTGCTACATTTATTATGTACCGAACATTATTTTATTAGACATATTTCGAACTTAAGAAAATCATTTCCCAAGTTGTACAGGTAGAGTATTTGTAAGCTTCAATTTTCCTTCAAAATGCCTAACTGGCTACTGCAAATCATATTAATATGGTTAAGTCCAAATTAATCATAGAGTGTACTCATACATATTCACAGCTCTCTCTCTCTCTCTCTCTCTCTCTCTCTCTCTCTCTCTCTCTCTCTCTCTCTCTCTTCCGAAGTTCTGTAATTATTTTTAATCAACGTTTTATATGTTCAATTATACTTTTCTTTTGGTATTCTTCGAAGACATATTTTTTTTTTGGCATTATGTAGATGCGTATCAATTTTTCTATTGTGACATCGTCCTAATAATAACTAATTTTAGTTTAAAATAGGCTGATAAGATTTTGTTTTTGCAATGTCAACTTATGCTTGTGTTAACAGAATTAAAAGATATCAGTATTTTAGCCTAGTAAATATTTAAATCCTTTACTACACAAAAAAAGATGGCTCCAGGTTGCACAGTAAACAAACGAAACACTGATCTGATTTAACTCTGTAAATACTTTGTATACCTGTACTTTGCTAGAACAGACATGCACTGAATACCTTAATATACAACACTTATTTAAGTTTATAAAGTTGAACAAACTGAAAGGAAGTCATAATATTCATGTACAATGAATTATTATGATTCTTGATATTTAAACAATGACAATGTTAATCAGCTGATTGCTACATTTATAATATACCGAACATTATTTTATTACACATATTTCGAACTTAAGAAAACCATTTTCCAAGTTGTACAAGTATTTGTAAGCTTCAATTTATTAAAAATAATTATAAAGTGTACTCATAAATATTCACAGTTCCATCTCTCTTTTTTCTCTCTCTCCCGAAATTCTGTAATTATTTTGAATCAACGTTGAATATGTTCAATTATACTTTTCTTCTAGTATTATACGAAGACACATTTTTGGCATTATTTAGATGCATATTAATTTTCCTATTGTGATATCGTCCTGATAATAACTAGTCAATTTATGCTTGTGTTAAAAGAATGGAAAGATATCATAATTTTAGCCGGTTAATATGTTTTGGCTAAATAGATATTGTACTAAACATTTGTTTCTTGTAATTATTTCCTGTTTTAAAGTGTCGATAGATTTCAGCTATTCCACGTAGTAGTTGATTTTTAACCTCAATATATGCATTTTCTTATAATTATGTTATTAGTGATTTTATACATGGGACTTTTGGCTATTTCAAATGCTAATGGTAAGCTTACACACATATGATGTCATCTAACTTTGCATTAGTAATAAATAATTGGTTTTATAAATTTTATTATTATTTATTTATAGACGTAATACATAGGCTCGGTAATTTTGTAAAGATTGACGTGCATGACTGCAAATCATTAGTTATATCTTTTCCTTTAAATATAGATTTCACTTAGGGCATATCATGCTCGTTTGTGGATGATTATTGCATGTCAGTTTGGTTTTACGTCGACCAACATTTTCACTGGGTCACTGATTACAAAGCTTTGGTTATCGTTAGCCATAGATCATGTGCTAGGAATTGTGATTATGAACCTTTATTATTCCTTATAGCACGTAAATCAAAACTAAAAAAAATCACAACGAAATAAGTTTTTGAGAGATTTTATGAACGTGTGTGGCTTACAAGCGTCACAGGTATAAGTACTGTTTTAATATTCAAGGGTGCTTGTATATAACTTTTGAGTTTAAGTCATTGGAGACCAGTGGTGCCTTGGCCAATCTCTTCAAACATTAATATATCTTCGTCAATCCTTTTTAATGCTAATATATTATCTGAAGTTTTTGTAACCGGTAATTGTTTTTCATTAATTTCCGCACAAAAAAAGTAACTGTGAAATATATTCCGGCATAATCATATACGTTGTAGAGTATAATTAAACTTCACTAGATGTATTTAATTTAGATATGTTGTCCATGTTTTTATTGATAGTAGTGTTTGCGATTTCACAGGCATATGGTGAGTTTACATGCATATAATGCAATCGTAATTTGAAATTTAATTAAAAAGTTAATATATAATGTAATATTCCCTTTTACATTAACAACATTCTAATTGAGGCGGTTATCTACCTGTATTGTTCATCACTAGTTTGTTATATAAGTTGCATTATTAGTTCACTTATTTCCTAAATACTGTTTGTTTGTTATTTTCACAAACCATATTTACATTTTATTACCGAAGTATACTGCTTTAAAAAACTATTTTAGATAAATATATTAGAATAAAAAACATCATTAATTATGATTCGGTAGAGTTATTCATATAAAATAATGTTATCATACATTCAGGTTTTTATAAAAAAAAAAGCATTTATAAGATTAGACTTTTATAACATGAAAAGACAACAACTGTTCGGACAATTCAAACAAAATCCCACTTAAATTGTTTTTGTTTATGAAAATCGTTCTTAAGTAAATGTTAGTTCAAATGAACCTACTCAGTTTTGTATATGTAAATAATGTTGTATATATGGGGTTGTGTGTTTGTTGACAGTTAACGTTGCCCTCAATAAACCAGCATACCAGCTGTACCCATACAGACCAGGTGAAGACACATATGACGCCAGTAACGCTGTGGACGGACGTAAATCTGACCTGAGCTTGAACAGTGGTCAATGTGCTGTATCAGATGTATACAAACAAACCGCCACCTGGTGGGTGAACCTGACCAGCGTCCACAGTATCCATCACATCACTATATACTTCAGGACGGACAACTATGATGGTATAGTCACAGTCATTATGTATCTTGGAAATGATAGTCTCTGTGGTATAAACTGTCATCACGCATAATTATACACTTTTTATTTACATGTTGACAATTTTGTCTTATCAGAATACTAAATCTTTAAAAGATTTTCCCTGTTTGTTTTAAAGTTGCAATACCGAGAAAATGTTGAGTTTAATGTAACTGAAAGTGGACAAAATTAAACTGTTTCAATGGCTATAATGAACATGAATGTTAAATGAAGCAAAATACCAAATCCATCAATAATTCTTAAATTAAAATTACAATTAAAGAGAAAGTTACATAATGAAATCAAGAGTTTGCTAAACTCACTTTATAGATATGATTGTTTGTTTTAAAATGAGATGATATGCCAGGAGTCTTTTGAGGTAAGATTTGGGGTTACAGGGAGATTACTCACATACTTTTATAGTGACGTAATACTAACTACCTTATACATGTATTATCTCACCTGAACTAAAAGCTCAAGTATTATTTTCTGATCACTTTTGGTCTGTCGTCTGTCTGTCTGTCCATCTGTAAACTTTTCACATTTTCAACATCTTCTCCAGGACCACTAGGCCTATAAAACTATTTTTGACATAAAACCTTTTAGCAAAGATGATTAAAAGCATCCTCAGGTGGTGTTGATTCAAAGTAGGTAAATCATCAACTCTAGGGGTAGTGTTGGGCCATAATGAGGGTCGCATTTTTACGTAAGAATATATAGAGAAACGTCTTCAAACATCGTCTTCTCAGAAACAAAACAGCCAGGAAAGCTAATACTTATTTGACAACATCCTTAGGTAGTTTAAATTCAAAGTTGTGAAAATCAAGACCCAAAGAGACGTCACAATGGGGGATCGAATTTTTGACATAGGTATACCACTATTGTAATAAAAAACAACCTGAGGAAACCCTGAGTGGCACTGAAAAAAAACCCTGAGAGACCCTGAGGTCGGCACTGAGATTACTGATGAAAGAAACCCTGAGGTTTGCATTGAGGGTACTGAGGAAAAAAAACCTGAGGGTACTGAGGAAGCCCTGAGAGACCCTTAGGTCGGCACTGAGGGTACTGAGAAAACCCTGAGAGACCCTAAAGTCGGCATTTAATACGAAACTTTTTTTAAAGATCTTTAATTATTTAACAATTGTGGTAATCATAAATAGAGATATAATTAACAATTTATTTATTTGGTATAAATATATAATTTACTGATGCAATTGCATAGGATCAGACTTTCTCATTTATACAGCATTTTTAATTAATTGTAAAGGAAAAATACAGAAACACAAAGGATAAGTATGTATTTAGTCAGTCCGCGGGCTGACTAATTAAGTTAGGAAAAAACTTTAATTGCGCTTGCGTAAATGGGAAATCTGGGAAGTAATTAGAGAGTTTTAGAAAACTTTTGCAGAAGTTATGAAACTGGTCAGTTTCTAGGTCAAACTATGCATCGATGTATTAGAAGACTGTCAAGGGAATCTTGGCTGTCACAGTCCGAAGTCCGCGTATATCTTCTTGACTTTCTTTGTGAGATTGGAGAGGAAATATATTGGTAGTTGTTTGCGACGAGGCTACGACATTCAGAGAGCTATGTTTGAAAAGTTACACTTTTTAAGTACCAAGTAGGTGTGCAGTCATATATTATATGTTCACCGCGTCTCGCTTATCTGCTCATCATCTTTTACAGCAATAACAATAAGAGTGCAAACTAAATGTGCAACAACATATTTTTGTTGTTCTGGAAACTTCACTTTAGTCCTAAAATTAAAATCCCGCTGGTTGACTTTCTTAGCTTTTTTAAAAAGCTAACCGTGTCTGTACTTATTACATGTACATAGTATACCGGTTTAACATGTGAAAAGCGAGAGGCTCCATGTTTTACTTAATTCATTTCTAAACAAATCTAAAAAGGCCGTTAAGATTAAAGGTATTCTTCTAAAATATAATAATAGTCGGCCGTAAAATGTAATGTTTTAAAAATAAATAATCATGTTAATTCTTATTCATTTAATTAATCTATTTTGATATATATCGCATACTCTTGTACAGTATGGAAAAGAAAACACATATATCGGTAAACTATTATACTACTTAGACAGTAAAATGGTGTAAGGTTATATAACTCCATGTATACTCTCTCTCTCTCTCTCCCTCTTTCTCTCTCATTTGGTAAGGGAAACAGACCATTACAATTAGAATTTCATTTACAAGCCCGAGTTAAATATGAAATAAACCGATTTTGATCGCTGAACAAATTTCCTAGATCCCAAGTTTGAGCGATCACTATATACATGTAGTCCTTGTTCAATAATCATAAGTTTTACTATGATTTGATTTCCATGCAGAGGACCCGGGCGAAATCATTTTTTTATATTAACATAAACAACATTTTGTTATACGGTGTAATTCCCCGCCGTCTGCAGCTGTCACTCTGTCGCGTATATAGTCTGAGCCTTTGTTTGTTCCGAGGTTTTTCTTGATCCCTGACAAACAAAAGAATGTGTTCTATACTTGTACACAAAGGAAACAGTACATCCTCTATTATTCACAGTATGTTTTTATCATGGACTTCGAATTAGAAACAAGACAATCAGTGATCAATAAAACATGAAACTTTAAACACTGGCAATAATATTACCATGTAAAATGTATATTTTACATGTTGCGAACATTTTCTATAGTTTAAGTTTGTTGGTAAATTAAAGTTATTTACTATTCTTAATTATCGTGAAATTCCTCTTGACTGTGATGTGATAGAATGTAAATTAATGTTTATCAAAAGTCTTAACTGTAACAAAGGAATAGAACATCAAAGTAATCAAGTGTAGCTTTAGTAAATATACTTATTAGAAAGGCAGGATTGAAGGACAATTGTTTCAGCTAACAAATTTGTGTTTGACACTTATATATTTAATGCAATTACATAACATTTAGCGGATTCACACAGGTGAATAAATTACCTGGGAGATGGTCAGTTTAGGGATAAAGAAATATTCTCTGATTGGATGATTTATTCATGTCAAATATTTAGATGGTCACGTCAGTAAAATATTATTATATGTTTAATAAATGATTCTAAGTTAGTTAAAAAGAGTAGAGAGTTAGAATTCGATAGTTAGAGGTTAAGAGTCAAGATACAAGTCGTTTGGATAACCCGTTACGTTTTCCCTCACTGTCATATGTAGGTTAACATTAAATTAGAATTATTAATAAGCGAGTTTTCCCTTTTTAATGTGAACGGAGTGGAGAGTAACTGTTTGTATAATTGTGTTATTAACTGAAATAAATAAGGAAAATACAGCGAGTGTTGGGCTAATTCCCTAGTAATCGCCCGGTACGGAAAATACCCCATACGGCACAAAGCCGGCGGTTATAATTATACCGCATGCTACTTTTAGTAGCACTAAACATATATAACGTATTTGTACATGAAAGAGAGAGAGACAGAGAGAGAGAGAGAGAGCGTTGGAAGGTACTTCGTATTTAGGCGGCCAATATTTGGACGATTAGGGGGGGGGATCCGAATTTGACTTGAAATGAAGATATCTTACAGAGGATGTATTTTTTTCACTTAATTTGATGTTACATTGTATTATTGTCACTTATTTGTATTGATGGTACTATAAGAAACAAAAGCAAAACCATTGCACTTCAGGTTTGTTTTCGTTTAACGACATTCACATTTAATTTGACGAGTTCGTATGCATGTACATGTATAAACATCAATTTTGATTTAACTTGTCAGTCTCTATTGCGCATCATAAACATTCAAAAATGGATATCCGTGATTCTCATGCTAGGTTACAAATGAATTCTTTAACTGGTCATTTCATTAAAATCATACAGACAGACCTCGGAATCTCACTTTCCCTGTCTCGGCATTTCCAGTGACAAGAAATATCAAAATTCAATCGGATGGAAAAGATTTCTAAATCCAGAAAGTTCAACATTTTGAAAAAAGAACTTTCTGAATACCCACTTGCATGGATAAAAAAGACAACAATGTCAAATTTCGTAATTGGTGCTGAATGTATAGAAGATAAAAGCTGTTTATCTTATTCAATAGGAACTAGGGTTGACATAACATAGTTTTTGAAAGGAGGGGGCAACCCTATTAAAAAAAATCTTGACAATATGGAGAATAATACAACTGTTTGAAATCGTGAAAATTATATTAATTGGGGGGGGGGGGGCTGTGCACTGGGTCACTTTATCAATTTATTCTTTCGTGTTTTAGCCTGTATATGAATGAATAATAAAAAAAAAATATACTCAACTTTGTGGCCTTTATTAGTAATTAAGATTGAAAGAACAAGTCGAAAACTTGTGGGTTGAATGACGCAGTGTTTAAAACTTACTTCACTGTACAATATAATTTATTTGACGTTACAGTACACACACATCTTTCTTAGACTGAAATTGCCACGTGTACATTCCTGCAGTAGGTAGTTCGCATCATCTGTAAGATTCAGTTTTGTTTTCTGTGCTGTGATATAGACGAGGCAGACAGTTCTACACTTTGATAACGTGTCAAACCAAGGAACGGTTATCTTTAACATCATCACAATACTGGACACGGGTACATGTATAAGTGTAGGTTTTTTTTTGGAAAAGTTGGTTTAACTCTGTCAATTGAAAGAACTCTCAAACTGATTTCAGATTTTAATTTTCAAAATAGAGATTCTAATTTACAATAAAACTATAGAATAATTAGTAACCCCATCGCATAGCTATAGAAAATCCTAATTTATTAAACATATTTTAGCTAATAAACTTAATTATATATGTGCATGTACCTTTATAGATGTTTTTGAATGCATGTAATTGAAATTAACTACATCTTATTCTAAAATTGTGAAATATTTTAAACATTGTCTCGGGCCCCTGTTCAGTACATGTAACATAATGTTGCGTTAAAACTGTGATAGTGTTTGCTACTTTATAGTGTTTCTTTTAAAATGCTTTTTTACATATTGATATACACAACTGACATTTCAGTTGAATCAATTCGCGACAATTTCACAACATTAATTTTCCAATATTGTCTCGGGCTCCTGTTCATTACATTCAGCAAAATGGCGGGTGTACGAAGGTGGTTCGGAAGCTATTGAGACATGTTCTCTTATTCTTTAAGGAAAAAAGATAAACCCTTGAAATTTCATCAAAACGTGAATAAGGATATAGTTTACCAACGTGAAAAAGTCTCCTGTCCATGGCATGATTAGATCATTCCTGGTAAGCGTTATCAACGTGCCTTCGTCCAATGACCCGGTGCAACCGCAAACTTTTCGCAACGTCATATCACGCTTCTCATAGCTCCTGTATTTTGAACACCTTACAAACGAACGGAAATAATGATTATTTTGTTTTATCATATTTCATTTTCAGGTGTCACCAATTACATTTTTATTTTAACTTGAAAGTCAAATTACTGTAAAGGTCTCCTGCAGTCATTTTGTACATATTTTTGAACTGTTGACAACAGTGTGTAAAAGGTACTTGATACTTAATCCCTTTGCCTATTTCTAGTTAAACAATCAGTGAAATGAATATGATAAACTGAAGCTCTTTATCCTTTGTCATCATATAGTTTTTAAAGCAACTGCGAGGCCTTAAAAGGTCTTCTTATGAAAATTCAACCAATTTGATGTATTATGACCGGTTGAAATACACAGGTCGGTATATCAAATAATAATTCATTAACGATCCAAACTTATCGTTTCTACACGATCTATGCAGTCGGCATGGACAATACAAGGTCCAGTCTCCAACTGACGATCATTGTGGATAACGACCAATTTATAGGTAAAACATACATACAGGTGTAAATAAATAGAGTTACTCTTTACACATACAATAATTAATTTAAAGGATTACTCAAGATATATAATTAGTTCAATAACAGGTGACATTTTAATGTCCAGCGGTGAAGGTCTAATTAGAAATAATTAGCACTAAATTAAAGAAACAGTATGTCACTCTAAATAAGTGTTTCTCACACGGTGACAATACCCTCTCGCCCCCCCGAAACACGTCCTCGTGTTTCCGATGGTTCTTTGCACTCCCGGTAGCACTTCCGGTACATGAATGGGCAATCGGAAAAGCATGGCGAGGATTTCGTGTTTGGAAATGTTGTCCCGAATGATGTTTTGGTCCGGATTGAGCGCGGTATGAAGCTCCTGGTCTCTCGGGTGATGCTTTTTGATCTTCTTTCGATTGCATTGATTCAAGTTTGTCTTGTAAAGCCTGCAATGCGACTTGGAGCTCTGCTTGTTTTATCCTTGCTCCCGCCAGATCTTCTTTTTGGGCACCGAGTTCTTCACTCTGTTTCTTGATGACATTGTCTTTTTCCAACATTTGACGTTCAAGGGTTTTTCGATCACGTTTCCAAAAGTCCGCCTCTGCTTTCTTTGATGCCGCCTGCTGTATATATTTTTCGATTTCTGTTTCTATCATTTCACTATGAATTTCATTAACATTTACGGTTGCAAAAGGCATTTCACGTAAATTGTTTCTTTCATTTCGATTTTTGTTGAATTTGTTTATGCGTTCTTTATCCCTAGCTCGTTTCTGTCCGATTTTCTTTTCCCAACTTCTTCTGTTTGCGTACCAATTGTGCAAGTTGGAATAGAAGATACGACGTTGATGGCAGCTCCGGAGTTCCTAATTCTGCACATCCCCGCATAATGTCCTTTTCTACCGCACTTGAAACATTGAGATGAAATGGCGCTGCAGATCTTCCATTCATTCCTTAATCCGCAGCGTCCACACGGCTGTAGAGGGATGCGCGGCCGGACTGGATGCATCTACGCAAGGCTAAGGGGAAAGAAGAAATCCATGGATTGGGGATTATTCGCTGCTGTGAGTAGGTACTGGGATCCGACTACTACAAAGTATATGTAGCAGCCCCGGGTATCTTTACCCTTAGGAATCATCCACCAAATATGACCGGTAGAAATACACAAGTCAGTATATTAGCACTAAATTAAAGAAACAGTATGCCACTCTAAATAAGTGTTTCTCACACGGTGACAGTATATTCGCTGCGCCGCCTTCACATCAAAATTCAATGTAAAGTCGTTTTCAGATTTCTTTTGCCTGGTAAATAAATTTGTACCATATCCGTATTTCATTGAACATTAGTGGAACTTGATCAAAATTGCAGTGAACATACATTGTATTTTGTTTTATTTATTTCATCATTTACTGTAAGTCTACGGACACTTAGAAAGTCAATGTTTAAGTTTTTCAATCTCCGATTTCATGCCTGTGCCTGGTATCCCGACCACTGACTTGTTTATCTACCGTTGTAAACAAAATATTAAACATTTTCTTGGTAAATATTACTTTGTTTAACTACTTGTTGGGGTATCTTTAATGTTTATGCCAATTTTCACCAAAATTCGTCACTAAGTAAGGGAAATATTCGAGTTGTCTCAATAATTTCCAAACAATCCTCGTATATCTTGTATATTCTGTGTTAGTTCCAGTGTTTTTTTCTGATCATGGGCAAACACTAGAATTGGCCATTGATATACACAACGGGAGTTTTAGTAGATGGTAATATGCAGCGTTTAAGAACAACAGTACAGTGGAAGTTCTATTTTAATTAGATGTCAAATTGAAATAAATGTCATTATTTAAATTAGATATTATTTTTTATGCATGATTATTGTAAGAGAAAAAAAAATCTGTGTTGTAGTTTTAACAAAAAAATCAAGCGTTTTGTTTGAAAATAAAATCTTAATACAATCATACAATATAACTAGATACGATCTCGTTACGAGTAACGAGTAGGTCTTCCTTGCGATTTCTGTTTTAAATCATACCATGAATTATCGAAATAATTTCAGAATTACCCCCCCCCCCACCCACACACACACACACTTTCAGATAATGTATACAAATCCCTAATTACGCAATAAATAGGTGTTGCAATGCGTTTTCCAGATAGATATTCCTACAATCAACAACTTTGCTTCTATAATGCATTACGACATCTTAATCGTTTTTATGTAATTTGAAATAGACTTTACGAGTCTCTTGCCCCCCCCCCCCCCCCCCCCCAAAAAAAAAAAAAAAGGGTCGGCGAGTGTTAACCATTTAGATATTTTAATCGATATGTGTTATATATTTTAATCGATAAGTGCACGGAGAATGTGTAATTTGTATCGCCTAGGATGTATTTGATATATGACGATTTTGTAGATATCGGTGAAGAAAAATATATATGTATAATCTTGTTTTTTCATTGGATCGATAACATCACTTACAGATTCTTGGTATCGGAAGGTGTTATCAGGCTATTTACTTGGATTCTCTGTGTATGTATCCAATACCACGGATAGATTACAGGGAAAGTTGTGTTTCAAGGCCGACAACTTCACAAAAAACACATTGCCTACTGTCTTCACAACAAACTGTTCTGTTTATGGACAATATGTCATCTACTACAACGAGAGACTACCAGGAGTTGCCTACCCTGACGGTTATGATCGTTATATAGGGAGTGACCTCTGTGAAGTAGAGGTGTATGGTAAGCTTATTTATTCTTAATTTTATTCAAGTATGAAAACGTATATTTAACCGTGCTTCAAGTACATGAGAATGATTCCGTCCTGATAGGCATATGTTTACTATTCGCTGTTAATATGAGGGGATTTTGTTTTAATTTCAATTTGTTTTTACATGATAAACGCAAAAATGTTAGTATTGTGAACCTGTTCTATGATTTTGAATTTGTACATTCATTGCTTTATGAATACTACCTACGCATATTTCTATTAATCAATTCATTATTATCAATGATTTGAAAAGTATCTATTAAGTGGATATTTCATGTTTCGTATGGAGTTACCTCTGTGCAGTAGAAGTGTATGGTTAGTATTCTTTATAATTTCAAGAACCTTTGAAAAATGTTTTTATATAGTTTCTTTTTTTGGTCACATGTTTACCTTTATTGTCAAAACACAAAACAATGAACCAGCGTGAAGACGCCGCGGATTAAATCAGTAATCTGACAACGTCACGCGTGTTGTCCATTTGACCAAAATAAACAAAAATAAAAACTATTAAATCTAGTTCAATCAATATTTTTTCTCTGAATAAATACAAATGTACTTTGTAAGATGTAATTAGTTCTTAACAATTTTCATATCGATATGAATTATTAAAACTAAGCACAAAACATGTTTTTGCTATATAATCAATATAAAGATGATTAAGGACAGGAATTAAGCATTCCAAACATGTCATTTAGCATCAAAGTAAGTGAATGGCAAATGTACCTGCTAAAAGGGTCTTGGATGTATATGCATGTATGTTAGGGCGGGGTTAAAGTGGCCAGATAGTATAACTGAAAGGATCACATATACAATCATATAAATAGTGCCTGTTTAGGAGAGTAACATTTGGAATTGACACCCCGATTAAACAATTGCCAACCGACACGAAGCGGAGGTTGGCTATTTTTTAGAGGTGTCAGATTCATATGTTATCTTCCCAAACAGGTACTAATTATTTTATAATAATGAATGTCCTAATTTTGAAAAAAAAAACCACTGCTTTTAGATAGAAATGACATGGGTTTTAAGACGAACTGTACGCTCATTATCTACGCGCACGTAACAATTCGTTTTGTTACCTGTTACCAAGTGTGTTGCTAATGCTGAAGGTAATAGAATGGATCATCAACTGCGTCTAAACAAATCAGATTTCGCTATTTAACATAAAAGTATAGTAATACAGTTTGTTATCTGGTGTTGTTGGTTTTTAAAAAATAATATTTCCGTAGATGGTAGACTGGATGTTATGGATGTTAAATTTGTGTATTATATCCCTAAAAAAGCTTTCCCGACTATTCATTTAGCATCAAATTAAGTGAATGGCATGTTACATGTATGTTAGCACGGGTTAAAGTGGCGAGATAGTATAACCAAACAGATTGCATATACTATTAACAATTGCTATTTGCTGTTGTATATTTTTTTTTAAATTCCATAGGCGGTAGGTACGTTTATTTGATTTGTGTATTATATCTCTAAAAACCCTCTGTTGTGTTACTTAAAATAAAACGGCAAAAGATGTCTTACATAGTTTAATGTATGGTGGCTGATGATGTCTATATCATAGTTTAGAATTCACATTCTGGTGTTAGAGATCTTCAGTATGACAGACGGAGTTGTATGCTAGTCATGTAATGGATATGCATTGATTTTTCTAGCATCAATGCATTATATGAATGCCTGTACATTGTGTCAAGATTTTCAATTACATATAAACCCTTTTAGGTTGATGGCAGCTTCGCTAACAAAGGGTTTTAGGTCAACAATGGCTTGATGAGGGTGGAGCTCATCACTGGTCTATCACACTTACATCACCAAATTGTCTTGGTTTTTTAATCTGCTATACTAATAGCTAGCCAAGAAAAGGATATCATTGCTTTGATATACTTTTAACTAATGCTTGGATTTCTTAAGTTACATTTTTTTAATGTTGTTATGTAAACGTATAGTTAACCGTACCCAATGCTGTCAAGTACAATGGAATGTTTTTTGTTAAACAGTTGCCCGAACCGTTAGGTATGCATATGTTTACCGTACACTACTGATATATGAAATGTCTTGAGTATGAAATGTCGTGAGTGATTACTTCGCAAGGTAAATTTACCAAAAATCACAAAACCCCCCAAAACCAACAGTTTAACCAATTGACCCCCTACTTGTTTTCTCAAAAGTCACCTACAGTTTCCTTACAAGTTTCTTTACCAATTCAGAGATTCACCTCTATACTTTTAGGTATCTAACTGTTTTGTTATAAATGTGGCAATGGTGCAATATGTTTCTCATTGCATTGAATTGGTCTTATAGTCCCTTGTCATGTAAATATAACGCATGGTACTTAGTTAATATTTAAGGTCATCGCAAGGAATATAATTTATAATAGTAAACACTAGTATCAATGTTGTCCAGCAAGAGGAGTTTACAGGTCAAACTGTTTATTACAGCTTCTCTAGGCAAGGGTTTTTAGGATGATGAAATATTCGCCAGCAAAGGGTTTTCGGTCCACAATGGCTTGATGAGGGTAGAGCTCCTTACTGGTCTATCACACATACATCACTAGTGTGTCTTTTTTTTAATTCTGCTGAACTACTTTAGCTAGCCAAATAAATGAAATATTGCTTTGATATAATTTTAACTAATGCTTAGTCATACATTTTTTTGTTACATGGTTTTTAATGTCATTATGCAGCAATGTAAAGGTTTATTTTGTGGTCGCGCCGACCAGAAAGTATGGGAAACGTTGACTACGACATCATACAAAACAACAAGTCGTCAAAATGCTAATAGATAAAGTAATTTCCGAGTATTATGGAAACGAACACATTAAACTAGATTAAAACTCACCTATGCGTGCAACTGTGTAGTCGAATATGTCCTACAACGATAAATATAAACTAGAGCAAAGCTCGTTGCAAAGCAACGAGTGGGTCTTCCGGTAATGTCGAAAGTAAAGCTAAAAGTTTCTGTAAAACTTCTTAAACTAAAATAAGAAACTAAGACAAGAAATTCGAATTATTCTTGGTACGAATTAACAAAATCCGAATGATTCCAAGTACGAATTAACAAAGCTTATCGATTTCAAGAACGACTTAGCAAATACAAATCCGAATGTGTAAAAGAACGATTCAACAATTATCGAATAATTTTAGGTACGAGTTAATTTAAGTCTGAACATAAAACTATTTTCTTAACCAAGAATGTGGAATCAAAATGTCCGGGAAAATCAATTTTTAAACCCCTATATCTCTGTATTGCATCGTCCGATTTTAGAACGGATTTCAGTTTTGAATTATGAATAATAAGCTCTTATTTTCTGTGATTATGATTAATAACAAATTATCGCCAAAAATAAGTTATTATGAAAAGTCTTCGTAGCCCCTTTGGCCCCTTATTTGAGGGGTCACTCCTTTTTTCTTGATATCAAATGAAAGGTCTTGTAAATATAAACATATCTTGTTATACATGTATTCACGAATTGTTGACCGTTCTAGAGATATCCGAACAATTGTGTTTTAGGGGCCGACCCTTAAACTCCTTACCAGGGCCACCAACATAAATGTTTTAGATACCATATCGTTAAGAACATTATTTTAAGCATTTTTTGTTCTACAATGCTTATCAAAATATTTCTCCTTTTCTAGATATTAATGATCAAAGTTTTGGACATATGGCCCCTTGAAACCCCTAATTACGTATCATTTGACATATGTATGGTACCGTATAGATAAACAGATGTACAATGAACATTTTTGGTTCTATAATTGATAACAAATTATTTTTCAGTTAAGAGTTATTATAAAAAGAATTTACAGCCTTGGCCCCTTATTTGAGGGGCCAGCCCCTTTTTCTTGATATCAAATAAAAGGTCTTGTAAATATAAACGCATTTTGTTCAACAAGTGTTCAGAAATTGTTGACCGTTCTAAAGATATCTGAACAAATATGTTTTAGGGGCCGACCTTTAAAATCCTTACTGGGACCACCAACAAAATGTTTTTAGGTAGCATATTGTTGAGAACATTATTTTAAGCATTTTTTGTTCTATAATGCTTATCAAAATATTTCTCCTTTTCTAGATATTTAAGTTCAAAACTTCGGACTTTTGGCCCCTTAAAGCCCCTAATGACGTAACATATGACTTAGACATGGTACTGTTTAGATAAACAGATGTACAATGAACATTTTTGGTTCTATAATTGATAACAAATTATTTTTCAATAAAGAGTTATTGCAAAAATACTTTAGAGCCCTTTTGGCCCCTAATTTGAGGGGCCAGCCCCTTTTTTCTTAACTCAAACAAAAGATCTAGTTATTCTAAACAACTTTTGCTTTACATGTCTTAACAAAATATTTACACATTAAAAGCTAGGGCCAAAAGTGTGCGAAAATTTCGTGAAAAAAATTGGTGCCAATTTTCGAGCTCGGGCGAGCTTCGCCGCCTTGCGCATTTTTCAAAATATAAAATAAATAGGATCATCTACAAACATTCATCTACTATCCCTGAAAGTTTCATATTTCTATCGCAATTAGTTTTTGAGAAGTTACGTGGACAAAATGGTCCTTACAAATTTACTAAATCCTCAAAATCTCAAACCGGAAGTGACGTCATCAGCCAGAAATTTTATTATATCAAGTACGTTTGATGCTCAATACGTCCTGTAAATTTCATGCAAATCGGTCGAGTAGTTCACGAGAAATAGCGTTCGAAAAAAGTCAGAAAAAAAACTAGAGCAAAGCTCGTTGCAAAGCAACGAGTGGGTCTTCCGTTAATGTCGGAAGTAAAGCTGGAAGTTCCTGTAAGAAGCAGAGCTCTTAAACCAATAACAAGAGTGACTAATATAAAATATGAAAAAAATCGAATATTCCTGGTACGACTTAACAAAATACGAATGATTTTAAGTACGACTTAACAAAAACCTTTCCGATTTTAAGAACGATTGAACAAAAAAATCCGAATGTGTTCAGGTACGACTTAGCAATTATTTTTGGTACGAGTTAATTTTACTTTGAACATTACGCTATTTTTTAAACCAAGGACGCGGAATCAAAATTTCTGGAAAAATCAATTTTTAAACCCCGATATCTCTAATGCATCGTCCGATTTGAAAACGGCTTTCAGTGTTAGATTAAGCTGAATAAGCTCTACAAAACAGATATTCATTTTTGACTTGATCAAAAAATTCAATTTTTCGAAAAATTTGATTCACTTCCGGTTTTGACCGGAAGTGACAGATTTTCATTTCGAGCCTTATCACAGAGGTAAAACGACAAAATCATAACCATTGAAAATTTCAAGCCTCTATCTTAAAGCGTTTTTAGAAACGCTGCGGACAAAATGACTTTTTAAATTTTTTTTTTAAATGACGTAACGTAAAAACGGAAAGGTCGTTTTCAAAGAAACTTTAGGATCTTATATTAGAGGCATAATAGTTGCACATAATCTCTCAAAGTTTCATTTCAATCGGTTATAAACTTTTTGAGTTATAAAGCCGAAAAGGAGTCAGATACAAAAGATGTCACCTTTGACCTTCCAAACTGTGTGCTTGTTGCACCATCAAATGTCAGAAACTTAGCAATGAAAAGTTTATTATATTTCTGTGAATATTTCCCATGTAAAATTACAATGAATAAACATGCTATTCCATCTAACTGTGAAATAGTTTCTATGCTATCTGTCCATGGTGAATAGTCAACGAAAGTATTCACCGGCAGCATTCGATTTCCCTTTTTTAAACTCGGAACACCTCTGGTATAATCCGATCACAGCATTAAATTCAAAGTCCGATAATTCTAATTTGTTTATCATCAAGAAATTCTGCATGGCCAACAAATTAAGTTTTCTTCAGGATAATAATTAATATATCTATATCTATTTACTGACAGAAAGACAGACTAAGACTGTTGTGTTGTGTGAGGATGACAGACAGTTTATTGTCCCCCTCAACAGCAACTATTTCACTTGGCTTCGCCCATGAAATAGTGGCTGTCTTGGAGGACAATAAACTTGCTATCATCCTCATACCCAGTGAATAGGTATATAATGTCCCATCCACAAAAATTTTGAGTTATATAACCTCCCATTTGTAACTTGCAATTTCACAGTGTAAAGTCAACACAACAGTCTTAGCCGCAAGTTTCACCATTCAATTCTCATATACGTATTAAACATTAGGGGTTTTCATATTGCATACCAATTCCAACAAGGGAGATCCCTCTAATGATGATCATTAAAATTCATTTTATGAATCTTAGCAACACTCATAAGCCTTCAAGTACAGCATCTCTTAAGGTGGCTCAAAACACCTTGAAATATTTTCTCAAATCAGCAGAAAATTACTTGATTATGATAGATATCATAATTGATAAGAAGTGTTTAAGTCAAAAAGGCAAAAAATGTGCAAATTTGGATGAACAATTACATTTTCAAAAATTTAATTCAATAAACAGTAACAAAAGCTCCAGGCGGACTAAAACTCAAACGGTTTAGAAACCCAATACTTTAACCATTAAGCTATGACGGTATACAACCCAATCGAACGATATTAAGTGTTCAACAAAACATTTAAATCGCCATCTTGTGAAGTAGTGTCTTAAAAAGTATAAGTCTAGGTGTAGTGATGTACCTTAATTTTACAAAAATATTAACGGGTACTTTATCCGAATCGTCCCTTGCTACCTTTAACTTAGTACATTTTATGAACAGATGTCTTTGTCTTAGAATAAGAAAGCTAATGCAATTCTGAGAAAAAAGTATACCACATATTGACAATTCCATTGAGGTTTAATAAACATATGGCCATTTAAGTGAACCCACCATTTCCAATTTCTTTTACTCAACACAGGTTTACAGGGTTCTCCATAGTAAAACATCTTTACCTGACCTTTTAGAGGTCAATTGTTGTTCAACCACCTTTAATAAGAAACCTTATTCAATACAACATACATCTACATGATATTATCTTGATAAAAGCTTCACATAACTTAGAAATGCCCTTACATGTATACCCACCCCCTATCTTTTGATTTTCATAAAAAGTCATGGTTTGAAATCTTTTGCCTAATTTTCTGAAACTTGTGGCAATTTCTATGAGTCATTTCTCACACATGTTTGAAAACAATCATCAATGATACTAAAATTTGATCTTTTTATGTTTCTTGAATGATTTGTAGCATTTTAATAAATAAATAGACAAGTATTCCTGCATGTGATTTCTTTTTTCCATGAAAAAAAGTAAGCTAACAATCATATTTATTAAAAATCTAATCTATTCTGGTTTCTTGTCTCTTTTTAACCATGATAAAACAGTAAGATCAACAAGTTCAACATCAGCCTTAAATAAAATTAAATTCAAACACACCCGGGTAGCTGGAGGCGGAGGAGAATTCCATTAAAAATGTTCAAATTTGACATGTTTTTTTCTACTCTTTTTATGCATATATACCTTAAAAGGATGAAAATAGATTGTTTCTTGCTCATTTCAAAAGTAATAATCATTGCTGGTGTTATTCAAAAGTCAAATGTACATTTACATATCCTACATGTAATCTTAATGGAGAAAACTGGAAAGAGTTGGGTGATTTTTCAACTATGTAAACACATCTAAATATCTTTATAAAATAAAAAATGAAGGAAATATAATTGCATACTTTTATTGAAAAACAAATTTTCACAACAATTATATTTCTTTAAACAGCCTTAATTTTGTTTTTCATAATTTCTTATCAAACATGAACAAACCACAAT
This sequence comes from Magallana gigas, assembly GCF_963853765.1. Taxonomy (NCBI): domain Eukaryota; kingdom Metazoa; phylum Mollusca; class Bivalvia; order Ostreida; family Ostreidae; genus Magallana; species Magallana gigas. The sequence goes on along the minus strand of NC_088853.1, from coordinate 38,951,862 downwards.
AGGACATGATGCTTTCTTAAAGTTCCATTATTGTTCATGCATTATCCGATTTAATTTGAATTACCGGTAGATAGTCTGTAGAACACAGGGAATATGCATGTGGTTAGAGGTGACAGGTTAACCTCAAGAGCTGAAACCACAAGAATCAACAGGTAAAAGCCATGTGGTAACAAGAGTCTGCTTTAAGCTGAAATGAAAAAAAAAAATTAGCTGTGTTAACATACATGTACTTGTAATAGCTGTGTTTACATTAACGTATACATAATATTTTTGGAAAAAATACACTGACCATGCAGTGTTATAAGTATGACATATCCAAATACCGGTATATGACATTAACATTTAGCCAGTACAAAAACAAAAATGTGCATATCAAGTCATAATATCATACCATTAAAATAATTTCTTGGGTATAGACATATCAGATTGGGAGAGAGCGAGAGCAGGAGTGAGAGAGAGAGTTTGTTTTACTTGAAGTGCGACAGCAATATTTCAATTCATAAACTACAAAGGAATATTACCAATCCAAACATGCAGTGTCAAAGTATAAGCTTCTGGTACGTGTATACCATGTTTTGTCAATTCTACTGGGGTTTATTGCGAATAAATTTAGCGAGGGTTTTTTTTTCTTACGAATTACATGTTTTAAAAACAATACTATGTATAATGCGCATAAAAATGAGGGATTAATAATACATGCTCATTTTAAAATTCAATGCACTTTGGATTTCTTTTACAAGATCGAGATATTTTTGTCACAAAATTAAGTTGCCCTCTGACAGTTTCAGTCTTTGCCAAGATTAAAAGAGAGAGAGAGAGAGAGAGAGAGAGAGAGAGAGAGAGAGATCTGAGGCACATGCAGTAAAAATTATTTACATGCTATGTAGATGTGATATGCATGTAAAGCTTACCTAAAATGAATCAATATGTATAAAAGATAATCTAATCTCTCAAATTACAATGATTCTGTGAAATACTTATATCTTGAGAAGACTGTTTAATAGATATCATGGAACATTGACCTAAATTCTGAGCTTGATATAATTTGAAATTTGAGACTTTTCATATCGCACTCTGTTTTACATGCCTGTTACACAAGCAATAACCATATATAACAGAGAGCGAGACAAAAGGTCTAATTTTAATTAGATTGAATATTTACTTTGTCAAATATATTTATTTAATTAAACACAAGCAAGAGTTTTTTAATTTAAAAATTAAGTGAAGGCGATATGGTAAAGATCTGCTACATTTAAATATTTAGGGTAAAGTTATCATCATGCAAACATGCACTCTAATTACAACATTCTATTCTTGTGTACCTTAGGACTCCCACCGCTTTTAATTTTAAATTCTTCATGCAATTTACTACTGATATCCTCTCTTCACTTGCCTCGGATAGTCTTTTAAACACCATCACCAGTCCCGTAAATTCATGTGGTCCATTTTGTTTACATGTAAAAATGGCGACTCTCGATCTCGATGTAAATTCAACATACTTGATTTTCCGAGGTCGGTAGCGTGTTTCGGAGAAAGTCTGAGGCAAATAAAGAGTCGATATCAGTAGTAAATTGCATGAAGAATTTAATGGTACTAATGTTTTCACAGAATTTGCGTATAAATAAGGTAAATCAGTCCAAAACTAGCGCACGTTTTTCTGCGCAATAAATATACATGTACAATTTTTTCAATGGGTGGCCCTGTAGCTCTCCGGTCTGTCAATATTTTTTTCCCGGAGAGCTACAGTTCTGCAGCTACCGTGAAAATACACTGGACAGATAATATTCCGAGATTCCGCTGACTCTAACGCCCGCTTTTATATTGTGACGTACTTCAAAAGCGGAGGTAAGAGTCAGAGGAATCTCGGATTAGATTGAAAAGTGCAAATACTTTGAAAAGAAAAAGTCAATACGACATATCCTGTATTGAAACATACCTTTATAATCTGTCATACGTTAGTAGAGCTGAAATTTCCACTATCGACGTCTTGCAGGCCATGCTTCTTTTAAAAATGTAGACACACCGCTATCAGCTGTTTGTTCGCAGTCAAAACATGGCGAGTTGAAATGGGGAATCGTACGATAATTATTTCGATTAAAACTAATAAGACTAATAAAAACTAACAACGTAATTATCGATCGAAATAACGAAATTGTATCGATAAACACTTTAATTAACTATTAAAAAACAGAGTCCGGTTTTATGACCTGCACGAATTGTTTTCAGCAGGAGTTACTTTCAGTGTGAATTTTACACTATTTTTTAAACCAAGAACACGGAATCAAAATTTCCGGAAAAATCAATATTTAAACCCCGATATCTCTGCAATGCATCATCCGACTTGAAAACGAATTTCAGTTTTGTATTAAGCTTTGCAAACTCTACAATATGCATATAATTTTGTGTTTTATATATAGTTTAATTATCAGTACGAATTGTTTTCAGTAGAAATTACTTTCAGTGTGAAATTAGCACTATTTTTAAAACCAAAAACACGGAATCAAAATTTCCGGAAAGATCAATTTTTAAACCCCGATATCTCTTAAATGCATCATCCGATTTGAAAACGAATTTCAGTTTTGCATTTAGCTTTGCAAACTCTACAACATGCATATAATTTTATTATTCGCTCAAAAAAATGAAAATTCCGAAAAATTAGAATCACTTCCGGTTTGGACCGGAAGTGACAAAATAATTTTTTTTGTAAATTTGCCATAAGTAAATCCGCAGATTTACAATCACAGAGAATTTCAAGTCTTTATAAACAACCGTTTACGAGAAAAGTCCTGGACAAAATCACTTTTTGAAATTTTTAAAAATGACGTAACTAGAAAACGGAAGTGACTTAATGACTGAAAGTTTAAAATCTTCAAGGGACAAGTATTTAACATAATCCCTGAAAATTTCTTGCAAATCGGTTGAATAGTTTTTGAGATATAAAGCAAAAAAGAAGTCAGAAGGAAAAACAAGAAGAATAATAATAATAAAAAAAAACAATAGAATAACAAGAGGGTCTTCCGTTGAAAACGGAAGACCCTAATAAAAAATAAAATAATAATAAGGAAAAGAAACAATAGAATAACAAGAGGGTCTTCCGTCAGAAACGGAAGACCCTAACAACTGACTGATTGCGGTGCACTTGTCGATGTGACGTCATACTGAACATTTTGGCGCATATTTTGTATAGAAAAATGGGGATCAATCAATTTTTTAAGATGAAAAAATGCATTTTATAAAATAGCAGAGCATAATCTTAAAACAATTATAATACCATTCTATTGTGCTTGTTTTGATTCGGCATGTACATTTTTTAGAGCGTGTATTACGTTTTTTTGTAGAGTGTTTAAAGTACAAGTTCTAGGTGTTTGACACCGGGAAGCCTATCTAAATCCGCTTTTTACAATGGCATACGCTGAACAGATCATTACGATCGTTTAGGTATGAATTAAGGGAATGTTTAATTTATTTTAGAGTGCTGCTGCTTCGATGAATTCTATAGAATGAATTAATAAATATGTAAAAAAAAAAAATCAGCAAATGTCATATAATTTCCAACCGGAGCTCATTTCATGGATATTCATTAAAAAAAAAAAAAGATAAACTCTATACACACCAGCAGCACTTTTCAGAATCTACCAGAAAAAATGAAATTTTCTTACCAATTAACTTTTTATTTCAAATAAGGGTATGCCCTTGTAATATTGAAATTTCTTTATGACCTCCATTCGGGAGAATTATCAACAAGTGTTACGTGACTAACAATTCCGGGGACCACACTAAGTGTCAAACAAAGTACATGTATCTTTCACAGGATGAAACTCTTCCATTTAGTCACATTTAAGTTACCTTTCGGTCACATTGCAGTTGACTGAATGGCATAGATTCATCCTGTGTTTTACAATACTGTTTCATTTAATATCACATTTATATCATGATGAAATATTCTACATAAATATTTTTTTTTTTATTCAAGATGCATCGTTTTATGAGCGTTTAAATCTGTTGATATTTTCAAAGTAAGCTTTAACAGTGCTGCGTATGTAAAAGTATAGTTAACCGTACCAAATGCTGTCAAGTACATGGGAATATTTTTTGTTAAAAAGTTGTTTTATGAATATTACTTATGCATACCTTTATTAATCTAATCATTATTATCAATAAACGGAATCATTATCCATTAAATACATATTTCAGGGGGTAAATTTACTAACAATTACAAAAAAAAATAATTATAAACCCTTTGAGTCCCTCCGATTTTCCCAAAAGTAACACAGTCACATAAAATGCATCCCGAGTTTCCTTACAAAGTCAGATACATGTATAAACTCTTTTAATTTATGTTTGTGAAGATAAAACACTGTTTACATAGTTAAAGTTTATGATCATTGCAAAAGTTGTTGTTTGACTCACCAAACACTTGTTATACCGTATAAAGGGTATTTTTTACGTGCTGCTAATTTTTACTTATTTTTACGAGTTTTATAAATCCGTAAGAATTAAACACGTACATTTTCACAGAAGTAAAAAAAAACACCGCACGTACCGGTTTGAGAGTAATGTTCATGACCTTCAGCTCAGTCTCTGACGGCTATACATGTAGGTATATTTGAGTGTTTTTGGTCACGTGGTGATAACAGTTCAGATCTTTCTATTCAGTCTTGAATATTTATTAAAACTACGTATAATGCCACGTTCGTAGCTAGATTTCAATCACTCAGTCAATAACTATGGCGGGGATACGAAGCTATTTTAAACCAGTGTCTACAATGCCAAATGGATTGCTTAGTGAAATGATTCCAAAGGAAGTTATAACTGCTTTAAATAAATCGGTTTCCACAACTAATTCTTCACCAAGAACACCAAATAAAAACTTTGATTTTTGAGATGGAGTTATCTCTATTGGTTGGGAGAGAAAGAAAAAGAGAGAGAGAGAGAAAAAAAAATGTTGAAATGGAGTTGTCTTCCTTTTTATCCTGGTAAATCGAACTGAGACGATCCGCGAGTACATGGTGTACCTCAATGATGATACCCAGATTAATAGTAATAAGTAAACTGTATATCACATATGAAATAAAGGTAGATGAATAAACACAATCATAATAATTAAAAACTCGTTAACAGAAAAACGGTTTTCTGATTTGTATGTGTGTTAACTGTAACGAAGTCACGGTGAAATCCCCCCCCCCCCTTTTACAACAGATGATTTTAAAATTTAAGGACATGTCCAATTCGTAAAAAAAATTACGCGTAAAAATTCAAATCGTCCTATTTTAAGACAAATTCGTAAAAAATCACAGCAGTAAAAATTGCCCGTTATACGGTAGGTTGTCCAGCAACATGGATTTAAGGGTCTAACTGTTTTGTTCTATATGCTGTAATATGTTTTTGGTTACATTAGAAATTGTCTTCTATAACTTTGTATAAATGAAAGCCTCGTGCGTCTTATTTTATTTAGAACATTTGAAACATAATCGAAATATGTCATGACTAACATTTAATGTACAGGATGTCCAGTAACAGGGTTTTACGGATCTAACTGCTCCATACCCTGTCCTGATGTCAACTGTCAGTACTGTCACATAGAGACGGGCTATAGCAAGTGTTGTAAACCTGGGTACCAAGGCCATCACTGTGAATTAGGTAAGAAATGATTTCAATAGGCAAACATTACTAATTCTACTTGTATATGTACATGCGTGTTTTAGGGTTCTTCGTGTATTTGCTATAATTACAAAGCATTTGTAGAGCTTATCAAATTTGGAGACATTTGTTTCTATTCTGAAGTATGCATAAGTTTTCAGGATTTTGTTAATTGTGTATAATAAAAGAGCAGATACATGTCCATTTTTATCATTAAAAATGAAAAAAAAAACAAACATTGAAATCTTTTATTTTAGACCCCTTTCAATTTCAAATAAAATAATTTGGTTTGTTGATTAGTTCTTGGATTGAATTTTCAGCGTTTCAAAAATAATATAAAAAAAGGTATTGTCAATGTGCGATTAAGTAACATTTTTCTACAGCAAAAGTCGAGTATCCCGATCAGGCTTTAACTGATTTACGGCTATTTTGATTTTTATCTATGTCCCAATAAAGTCCATATATAAAACTAAAGAAAACTGCCGTCATCAACGGACACAGTATTTAAGAATTGAATTTATTTTTTCCCTCAAAGCGCTACGCGCATTGATGAAGTTTTTCCGGTGTAACGAAGAATATTGACCCGGGTTGAAAATTGACCCGGGAGTCATTTTTCAACGTTGAATATCGACCCGGGGGGTCATTTTTCAACGTTGAAAATTGAGACCAAAATCGTGAAATTTATACCCGGGGTCTTTTTTCAACGGTATGAGAAAGATTTTTCTAAACTCTGATGACCTCGACACGTTGAAAATTGAACCTGTTGAGAATTGACCTCAACCTCAGAGTTTTGATCTGAACTGGAACTTACTCTACACGGTTTAAATGTACAATCATGCACATATGTGTTTCAGTTTAAAATGTTCATACTGTCCGATACATATGCAGACGTGGCTAATTTCTTTCAGGTTGATATGTCCGATTAATCATTTAGTTTGAGACTGAAAATATGATATCCATGTATATCACAATACTACATTTGTATGTGAATAAAGCTAAGAAGATGACTGTTTGCTTCGGAATAGAACAGGCGAGTAGGGCTAGAATACTTTTTGACATAGATGATATGGTTTTCATTCCCTCGTGTGACAGAATTTGAAGTTTAAACTTGTCATAATCTCTGATAAATATATGTAACAAATGTATTGCCCGTTATCGTCAATTTTAAGGCAATTCAACAGAGCTCTATTTGACAGGCACCTGACGTTGTATATTTTTCTAATAATTGAAAATATATAACCTCTTTACTGTTTTATTGGGTAAATGGTATATATAATTATATCAAGACAAAAGGATATAATGTCAGATACCTATGCTTAATTTGAAGAAGTCAGAATATTTCCCTGACAGAATAATAAATGAATGGTTGTCATTTTTTTCCCGTTTCTATATATACTGTTTTATACGTATATACACAGCATATACATATTTACACATGTTTTTAATTTTGTTTACGACGTAACAATAATTTTTCATAAACTTGTCATATTAACTTTATTGAAGCACCATCCAATTTTCTGCATTTACAGAGTCATAATTCTTTTTAAAAAATGCAATTTTTATTTATCAATTTGAGATTTCAATTCCATTATTTACCTGTAAATTAGAAACACAGGAAACTGACGTAATATATTTTCTCAAAACTAAAAACATACCCTCTACAGCAAAAATGTTATCAATTTTTAAAAAAGTAGGTTTGCATCTAAATATACTGTTATTATCAATAGTATACATGAAAAGACATACAAAGAGTTGAATATATTAAGATTTCTCAAGCATACAATTGATAGATTAACACTTGTTAAAATTCGGCTTTTATCAGACCTAGATTGGAATATGGTGATGTTGTTTGGAACAGCTGTATCAGGGAAAATCCGAATTGCTTATCAAACATGTACAAATTGAATCAACCAGGCCAGTGACAGGGATCAGAGTTAATTATTTTCATATCATTTTATATAGTGAGCTTAATTTGGAAACCTTGCAATCTCGAAGGAATGAACATAAACTAATTATATTCTACAAGATTATAAATGGTTTAGCACCACACGATATGTTAGATTGAATTCAATCATATTTTCTTACTGAACATGCATATAATCTTAGGCCGAATGAGCTTTTTTCCTGTCTACCACTATATACTTATTACAATAGCTTTGCTCCGTCTACATGTAAATTATGGAATAATTTTCATGCAAAAATGAAAATTTCATCAACTTTATCTTTCTTTAAGGTCAAAACTTAAAAAAAAACAAATATACCAAGAGCTTACAAACCTTTCAGTTAAGACGATAGGAGATATTATTTTGCGTGAATTACGGAATAAAGCTAGTAAAGCTTACTTATTTAATTTTTTTTTTTAACTGATGAGAGTCGATGTTTATACTGTGAGTTTTAATTTGATGGAAATGTGATTTTCTTCCCCTGGATATCCAAGGTAAATTCAACAAAGAGACGAACTTTTTAATCAACTTATTTACATTAGTGTATCTTTTTATATAAACTATGTACTTTATGGTAGTTCTGATTTTTCATATAGATGAAATTGTAAAATTGTTTCCCATGTTTATACTTATGTCCTTTCTGATATATTTCATTTTATCAAATCAAATATACAACATGATGTTGTATATTTGATTTGATAAAATGAAATATATCAGAAAGGACACTTATATTAGAGCTCCAAAGCGTTTTTGATTCTCTAAATTAAATAGTTATTACATATTTAAAGGGATGATATGGGCGGGGCAAAATATGCAAAAAAAAAGCCAAATTTTCAAAAATCTTCTTCTCTACTCCCACGCATGTGAGGAAAAAACTGGTTGCATGGTTATGATGTCCATGAGGCCCTCTACCAAAATTGTGAAACTTATGGCCCCTGGGTCAGGGGTTCTGGCTCTAGGGTGGGGCCAATATGACCATATAGTAAAAATGTATTAAATCTTAGAAAATCTTCTTCTCTACTACCATATATATTTTTTAAAAGCTAAATGCATTATTATGATGTCCATGAAGCCCTTTACATAAATTGTGAAATTCATGACCCCTGGGTCAGGGGTTCAGGCTCTAGGGTGGGGCCAATATGGCCAAATAGTAAAAATGTATTAAATCTTAGAAAATCTTCTTCTCTACTACCATATGTATTTGTTAAAAACTAAATGCATGGTTATGATGTCCTTGAGGCCCTCCAACAAAATTGTGAAATTCATGACCCCTTTGTTAGGAGTTCAGGCTCTAGGGTGGGGCCAATATGGCCAAATAGTAAAAATGTTTTAAATCTTTAAAAATCTTCTTCTCTACTCCTACAGATGTGGGCAAAAAACTGAATACATGGTTATGATATCCACAATCTCCTTTACCTAAATTGTGAAATTCATGACCCCTGGGTCAAGTGTTCAGGACATGAAGGGGGGAGGGGCAATATAGCAATATAGTGTTAATGCATATTATGTTTAAAAATCTTTCTCTCTATTTTCACACATCTGTATAAAAAAAACTGAAATTTTAATTTTCATGTCCCCTGGGGTATGGGTTTTGACTGTAGGGCATGGCCAAAATGGATGTATAGATGTTAATGCATATAACGTTAAAAAAATTATCTTCTTTACTCCCACACACCTGAAAGGAAAACTGAATTCATGATTTTGTAGACCAGATCTTTTAGTTTTTCACCAAAATTATAGGTTTCACAGTTCTTTTTGAAATGTGGTCGTCATTACAAATTTATAATTTTTCTACTTCAGTATGAAACCTAATTAATTAGATGCATATATGAGACTCCATGACAAGTTTGTGTATGGGATATATGCTACTCAGGTGACCGTTAAGGCCAATTGGCCTCTTGTTAAGATATAAGATGATAAATAGATGAAGGTAACCTATAGATTCGTTACGCTTTATACTGGTTGGTGTCACTGGCTGCAGTGATCTGCAGTTACCAATGAACCATTTCATAATTAATTATAGAGTATGATACTACGTGGCGATCTGTCCATTGGACCATTTCTCAATGAGTAAGCGCAAATGCGCAAGCAAACATAAACGTCTATGTGGTGTGTAAGTAGGAGTGCACAGACATAAAAAACAACATATTAACCAAATGAAAACACATGTGTAGAGGTAATGCAGGTATACACAAGGTTAACAAAAATCAACATCAAAGTGTATGCTTTTGCTAAACGTTAGCATACATATGCATATCGTAGCACTGTCAACGGTATTCCTGAGAGGATTTAAGATGTTGTTTGTATCCACTGTTGTATTTTACAAACACAGATAACTGTTATGGATTTTTATCATTTAAGAATGTGACAGAGGGTCGTATGGTCCTGAATGTAATGGTACGTGTGGACACTGTCGTGATATAAATCGATGCTCCAATGTCAACGGAACTTGCTTAACCGGATGTGATGCTGGTTATGAAGGGGATTTATGTAAAACACGTGAGTAGTCACACACCAAGGTACATTCGAAGCTAGCACCACATTTAAAACATATCATAATGACGCCAGCTTTTGTAAAAAAAAAGTCACAGCGTATCAGAATGGGTTATCTTTTATAACTAGATGTGGTAAATGGTGATAACATAAACACGTTTAAAATAATCTTACAACAAATATAGACTTATGTATTATTCATTAAACGTGTGCTTTCAGTATATAATGTATGGTATGCAAATACCAAAGCATTACATTGGAATTAATCTCAGTGATGTTGATATTGACGCGATCATGAATTGTACAAACAATTGATCTGACATATTTTTTGGTTCCATTTTTTTTATCATACAAGAATGTGACGAAGGGTCGTATGGTTTTGGATGTAACAAAACGTGTGGACACTGTCGTGATTTAACCCAATGCTCCAAAGTCAATGGCTCTTGTTTAACCGGGTGTGATGCTGGTTATAAAGGAAACTTGTGTAAAACATGTACGTACATTGTAAAACTTATCAAGTAACAAGCTATGAAAGAGGCACTTTGTTATTTTTATTTTCTTTTAAATACGCTATAATTGTATTGGTAATGAAGACCTCAATAACATGCCACTCTACTGTAGTAATTTATACAAATACGTATATTTATTTTAGGTTTATCAACTATAAAATATCAAGTTTATCAAATGATTAAATTTAATTGAAAAGGTTGTGACAGTGGTTCATACGGCGCTGATTGCAAATACATTTGTGGAAATTGTCTCAATGAAAGCGATTGCTCTAATATTAATGGAACATGCTTTACTGGATGCAATGCTGGTTATGAGGGGGACTTGTGTAAAAAACGTGAGTAGACAGTCATATGGACTAAAAGTTATATTTGCAGCAAGTTATTAGGAAAGTGACGATTGGCAATATGAACATGTTTATCATAGGTAACATTAATACTTGTTATAAAATAAATATATAACAAATTTCGTTAGCAAAACCTTAAATGTTATTTCGATTTATTTATATAAATGAGAATGTCACAAATTCCAAATTGAATAACGACTACTTTTTATCCAAATAAGAATATGTAAACTTTTTTCATTAAAGACAGCCCGTTTTTATATTTATAAGTCAACTTGATGATTGATAACATATGAACTCAACAAATCGGTGGAACAAGCATTGTTTAAAAGCTGAGTTAGATATTGTAGTTAATAATTTTGAATAATATGTCTTCATAAAACCTAGAAAACTAGTGCTTAATTTCATTATATAATAACAAAAAAAAACATAAGAAGAGAAAAGAAAAAAACAAAACAAAAATACCAAAAAAAAGAAAAACCCACCAAAACACGCACATAAGCTTAACTGAATTGTTTTAGCTTGCGACGTAGGATCATATGGTGACGAGTGCAATGAAACGTGTGGACATTGCCGTGACATAAAACAATGCTTCCATGCTAATGGCACATGCTTAACGGGGTGTAATGATGGTTATCAGGGGGACATGTGTAAAACACGTGAGTAAACATAAACACATAAAATAGAATAATCAACGTAATTATGAGTTACATTGTATTAAATGAAGAGATATAAGAATTGCTTACTTAATAATCATGCATAACTATTACATGTATCAACTTGGATTTTATATTAGAAAGAAAAAAATATATCCATCCTGGATATTAATAATAAGTAATTTCATTAATCATTTTATCAGTCTGAATTAATTGCCTTACGACACCATTGTATGTTACTACAATGTAAGAAAACAAATCTTGCAATTTTTGGCGGGAGTTTTACGACCAAAAATCACGCTAAAAATGATAAAAATAAATTTTACCTAAAAATGTTAATGTTTTAGATTGTTATACAATGCTGTATAGACCAGTACCAAAAAGTTGTCTTGCATTCGTTGTATCTAAAATCGTTTCAAAATGTTGCAAAGGGTCATATGGTAATGAATGCAATGAATCACGTGGAAACTGTAATAACGTAAACCAATGCTCCCATGTCAATGACGCGTGCTCAACCGTTTGTTATGCAGGTTATAGAGGTGGTTTATGTAACAGGTAAGTATATATATCAAGAACAATAAATCAACAGCATGGTTTTTAAATATAGTTAAAAATTTTAAAAATATATTTTAAAAGCATTAACGCATATATATCTTTTGTATTTTTTTTTTATGATCGGAAATTCAATTTTCAATTACGGTTTTAACATTGGTACATATTAAATACACATGTGAGTAAGATGAACAGAAATTACGGAGTCGTAATACGTCTGATTTAAAAAAAAAGATAAAAACCACATGCTCTCTAAGTGTTTGTGTACTTTGGGAGGACAACTTTTGATATAAAACCTATTCGAGAAAACAAAACGCCAAATAATATGTTTCATATGTTATAATGGAAGCATTTCTGTAAGAGTGTTTTAGAAAGAAATATCAAGGAACCTTAAACTTTAGTTTAACATTAAATTATTTCTGATTGGGCCATAGTATACGCAGCCTCTATTTATATCTAAACGTCATTAATTATTTGTTAACTTGCTAGATAATATATATAGTATATCTCTATTATCTTAAATCAGTTTGTTGTCCTCTTCTTTCAAAGCACTAAAAAGCCAATTTGAAATACCATAAACTTTATTACATTTATTAAACACATTTGTAAAACACAAATTTAATGTAATGACAGGAAATTACAATGCGCGTTTAAGTTCTTCCACAATTAATAAACACAGCCAGAGACCTGAACATGGAGGAATGAGGAAGGTTGAAATGAAAAGACAAGGTAAATTTTGATTTTTCTTTTAAATTTAAATTTAAAACTTTGGCTTTTGGAAAATAAAAAGTAAAAAAGAAATGTGATGCGCTCTTGTTTCAGCAATTTGTCACAATATTTCCAGGTTAGCTAAATGTAAAAGGTGTCTGCTACCAATAATTTTGCAATGACAAGATTAAATCAAATGTGTTTCTGTTTCAGGAATTTCCCTATAGAATATTTCAGTGTGATATTAAGTTAACTTTCAATTAAATTAATTACTCTGAAATATAAATGAAAATATGTAGCTTTTACATCGACTAACTTAAGAACATTTTTTCCTCTAAATGTTTCAAATTGTTATCCCCATTTTTTATACCTGTGAAGCACTCGGCTATAAATGTCTTAACAAATATATATATTCTGCAAAAGTATGAACGTGTAAATGCATGAGTTGTCGGAGATTATTGAGAAAACACAAATATTTATTTTTTTTATTTTTCAGTGACGAATTTTAGGGGGAAATGGCATAGACGCTAAAAAGTCAAACAATAAATAATTGACTTTTTTTCGTCAAAAACGTATAATAGTTTAACTATTGCACTATTGTACACAATTTGGCGGGGATTTAAATAATATGCATATCGTACATTTTTTAAAAAGAATAATGAGCTCTGTAACCACTCGTCACTCATCAGTACTTTCATACCTAATTGTATATTGGGTTAAAAAATTCATATATATTTTTGCATTTTGTATATTTTTGTTTCTTTATCATAAAAAGTACGACAAGACAGTTTAATTTTAAAATTGTATGATTTCTGTTTCGATTGTTGAACTCAAAAAATAAGATTAAACAAGATACCAACGGAAATGTTCTGGGTTTAATTGAGTTCTATTGCCATTATTTTTAGCAAGGTGCCAGCAAGATTTAGATAATGATCTAGCAACGGTCACCAGTGTCCCGGTAATTAACCTCATACCAACCGTGTAACCTGCTTCATTTACTACACTGGAAGCCGGGGAACGGAAACCGTCATTTTAGGACAGGGTGCAGAAAAAAGACACCTTGGAGGAACACTGGAGGGATGCTGGGGACAAATATACCACCATAGGAGGCCAAAGGATTGATCTGCTAGCAGAAACATTGTTTTCTGTCAATATTTTTGGTGAATTATGTACTTCTGAATTTATTAATTTTATACATAGATACAAATTGTAAATACTTTTTGATGTTACTCTTATCGCTCAACTGATTAGAATCAGGACATCTGTCCTTACAACCTTGCATAATTGTATATTTTTAAAATTTCAGTATCTCTATTTCCAAAATTATAAATGTGAAAGATAAGATTGAGAGGGTTTCTTTTTTTTTAATAAGCAGAAATAAACCATATTTTAAAACTTAAATTTCATTGATAATTGATATTCCGTTCGTTGTTGTTAACAAGTACATGTAAATAAAGAACAAGACGCGAGTGCCAAATTAGATAAAACAAATTTAACAGTACAGAAAAATTATTTCTACTCCAAAAGGTAAAGATTGTACATATGTCAATTTTGGTCTTAGAAACATGTTTATGTTGTGAGATGTAAGAGAGAATATATTGTTAACGAGTTTTAAACACTAGCTAATACTGCCCACAATCGTTATTCAATTTGTTCTTTGACTCGTAATCATTATTTTGTTAATCCACTTATAGCAAGGCTTACACCAGTGCAAGTTATAGTTCCTATTGAATAAGATGAACAATTTTTCTTTACATAACATCAAGTATTAAATTCGGCAATGTTTTGTGCCAATGTCCATGTTCAATTACATAAGAAATTTGAGAGTAAGTTTTCATCTTCAAAACGTTTGACTACCCTAGTTTAGAATAGTTTTCATCGAATAAAATACTTATATCAGTGTAATGGAGGGGGGGGGGGTCCTATGTCGGTGTAAATTGCTATATTTTTTTTTTAAATTCACAGCTACAGAATTTCGTCTGTAACTTAGCTTGCCCTTTGTTCAAATACAAGAACAGAAGTTTTCTTGAAGTATAAAGTAAAACAAGGATATACAGTTTTGTTTCAATATTGTATCAGTTTAACATTTTGTATTAAAAATCGTCCGCTTCTAATCATTCATTTTTTTTTAAACAGTCTCTCTCTCTCTCTCTCTCTCTCTCTCTCTCTCTCTCTCTCTCTCTCTCTCTCTCTCACATGCTTCAATTATTACGGTTTTTTTTAGAAGTACTAGTAATATTGCCAACGAATTCAAATACATTTGTTGTATAAAATCATCTTTCTAATTCTTATTTCGAAAATAGTCCACACATTTCAAATCTCCTTCATCAATGATTGTATTTTTCTGATTTGAGTTCAACGCTAAAAATGTGTTTAATTGACAATGAACTGTCTCTATCTTTGTGAACGCGTTCAAAGACATTATTTTTTTCTTTTTTTTTGGGGGGGGGGGGTGGTGATAAAAAAAAGCACCCTAACAACCCCTGAGATAAAAGACAAGGTTTAGACAATACATACGCCAGGATAACTGCAAGTAAAACTAACCACTCGTGTTTATGTTCTACATAGAGATAAATCCGTTACAATGGTTACATACATGAAGTTATTGCTTAAATCGGATTTTGCGACTATAGATGTCAAACCGATTTATTTTAATTTGTTTAAACAGGTTCTTCATCATTCTTGACATGCTACTCAGTCAGTAGGATTGGGCGGAATTGCTTAGGGAGGGGATACTGTATAGCCATTCTATAATTTCAGCATGATTTTTATTTAAGTGTTGAATTTTGTTAGTCACCAAAGTATACCTTGAAACAAAAATATAAAAAATGAAATAAATAACTTAAACGTCCTTCAAGTGCCTTATTTCAAAAGGTTACCCTGTTTTTGTTCTGTATTATAACTTATAATTTCGATATTTTTTACACCAGGTAATTGCATATGTTGTTATGGAAAGAATCTATACATTTGAGTTGTTGTCAACAAAGGTTTCCGGAATTGCTCACATATCTTTGATTTTTTTTAACACTTACAGTACTCCACTTAATAAAAATTAGGTTTTTTTCCTCAAATAGAAACACTTATTTTCAGTTTTTTAATGGGGGCAGCTTCGTAAGGAAAATAATTCCGGAATTGAACGATAAACACACACAGTACGTAACACTGTAATGCTTAATTAGATAGTCCATAGTGTATGTATTACAGCTTGAAAAAAAAAAAAAACAAAAAAAAAAAACAAAAAAAAAAAAAACATTTTCAAAGACATAATTGTATGTGCAACGTAGTTACTAATGATGTGCGAATAAAAAACTAGCAACAATTATTGATAAAATGGTGTACTACTTTCGGACAATGAATTCAAATAAGAAAATGTAAAAATCACTTTCGGACAAGGAATTAAAAACAAAAGGGGGAAATCAAAAAATAAAACCCCACATTTTTTCGATATTTTATTGAATTGATCTTTGATGAAAATCTCCAGCAAATGTATTAAGAAATATATATACTTATAAATTAAGACATTTTAAAAATAAACTGCAAAATTCCTGTTCCAGAGTAACTGCTCATACATTTAACATACCAACACGTGTGAGATGATGTCCATAAGACATAATTGAATTTTAACTGATCAGTAATTATTGTTAAATTAATCCAAAACCTACCTTCATTTTCGATAAACATTTCCGAAATGTTTGAAATGGCAAAAGGGAGAGTAAGCTGGTTGACACTCTTTGGCTGATCCATGTCAGGGGTAGATTTCACCTTTGAAATATTGACTTGCAATGAAAAATTATATTGAATGATTACTTATATAACGAATATATTTACTGGTAACTTATTTAGAGTTACAGTACATAGAAGTTAAAATTTTACAAACGTTGAACAAATAAAATGAGCTGATTTGTTATCTTTTCTTTGCGGAAAATCAGTAATTATGGTTAGAACGCTTGCGAAACACGACCTTTGTTAAGAGAATCGGATAGAACTTTCCAGAACGGGGTAACCAAGAAAGCGGTTTGACAAATAAAAGTTATGGCAAAAAGTGTAAGACGAGTTATCATGCATCACGGGCAGATACCTTGGGTCGGGCATCTCTGCTTAATATATAAACAGTAATAAATAAAATGGATAATTAAAAGCAATATTAGTCTTGATAGGAAACTCTTTTTTCAGAACAGGGTGCCCCTAGGAAAACCTGTTGACTAATCAACGTCATAGCAGAAAGTGAAATAATGGATAAATAACGAGATGGTGTTGAATAGTTTAGAGAAAACATTCCCTCCGAGGGCCGAAGGCCCGAGGAGGGGATGTTTTCTCTAAACTATTCAACACTATCGAGTTATTTATCTTACTTAAAAAAATTCCCCCATTTGAGCCTCTAAGAAGCATTGACCCATTCATATATCCAACTGTGATGTCATACACAAGTATAATTCCAGCAATACCATACACAATCGCCTAACCAAACACACCTTTTTTATCATGGACGAGTGAACATGTGCGCATGTTATAGAAAACCATACCACTGTACTGAGCAGACATAGATTTAGAAGATGAATTTTTTAACGCAAAGTACACACTTGTACAATGTGTATAGAGATCCACAGTTCCTGGAAAGACATGGATACCGTTTGAATGCATGATATTTTAAACTTGCAAGGAGAAAGGAAAAATCCGAATTTTGACGTCAATTAACAGACGATGATTAATTTATCTAACAGTTTGATAGGAGTCTTATGAAGTCATAGTGCGACAATATTTCCTATGTTGTTAAACTAATTAGAAGGAGTGATATGGTTCAAGGTTCAAAGAGGAAGTCTAAAAGTTTTATAAATTTGGATTTATGTTGGAAATACACGTTTCAACATTTTTTCAGTTTTCTTTGTTTCATGCCCTGTTGGATATTTGAATATCCAACTGATTGACGGTTGGATATTAAAAATATCCAACTCCTATCAGTTGGATATTTATATATCCAACACCTGCTGGTTGAATAGTGAAAATAAACGTTGAATAAATACAATGGGTGACGTCATAGAAGTTTTTTAAGGGCGAATAAACCTTGGGGTCGATCCTTTGGATGCAACAACTTTGGTTTAAAATATGCAAATAAATATGCCTACTCTGGCGCTTTTCTTTTTTTTAAATGTCATAATTTCTTTATCACAATAGATTGATGGTAAACCTTAGACATCTATTTGTAAACTATAAGCATATTATGTTATGCATAAAACGGGGAAGTTGAAAAGAGTTGGGGGTTGGGGGTTGGGGTGGGGGAGGGGGGGGGGGGTTGACACTCCCTCCACCATTAAAAAAAAAATCGCTTATCTGAAATTCCTATTATACGAGGAGTTGTTCACCCATGTTTGCTTCTCTAAATATCCATGCAGTTGGGTTTTTTTATGAATAGTTTGAGAAAACAGTTCAGAAAAAATCGGACACAGTATCTACAACTACAGCAAAAACATGGTTCAACATACTAACACTGTATCATATTAATATGAAAAGTGTTAATTTCCGCACTTTCGCATGATATCATTTAGTATCTTTTTAAAAGAGGGGAAAATACCTTAAAGAAATTAATAAGTGAGCTGATTTATAATATAATCATTAAGAAATCTAAGGAAGATAATAAATTAGTTTTATTTAATGGCTATGAGGACGATGAAGAGTATATTGTATCCACGATACAACAACAGTTTTACGAGGCAAAGCCGAGGAAAATATTTGCTGTCGGAAGGGGGGGGGGGTCTTTCTATTGTCCAAAAGGTAAGAAAATAAGAACTTTATTATATCCTGCCTGGTTCTTGATGGTAAACAAATGAGAGTCATCGCACTTGGAATTTAACTTAGCGACTTTTATTACACCAGATGTGTTCTGAGAGTAAGAACGAGGGAAATTGAACGCTGCGAATGAATAGTTTCGATGACTATTCATCATGAGCAGATAGCACTTAAACTATTTCACGTTTCTGTAGAAAAGCATGGATATTCGTTGGAATTTTCCGTAGTAAATATTCACATTTATATTAATACATAGATAAAGTGCTTTTGATATTCATAATACGCCTGTCAATATCTTTTTGTAAAATTATCACGAATAAACATGTATACTCTGTATACTCGTGAAATAGATTCTTCCTCGGATACTTGTTGCCGTCAATAAACTTTGTATCGTCTTAATAGTAATTTGAGAGGTATATAAAATACTCTCGTGAGATATAAAGACATATAAAGCTAAGCAATTAACATTAAAACGATTTATTTATTATTACGACATGAATTCCGTTATTTCTATTTTTTTTTAAGTATCAGGAAACGCTAAATAATCGGCTTTGATTTGATTCAAAGATAATTGAATCAGTTATTTTGAACATACTTTTATTTAAGGCAGATTAAACAGCCTTTTAAACATTAAAATCCGGTTAACTGAACGGATAAGTTAAGCTTCTTTATTTTAGCTGATCCTGTACCAGCACGTGCGAGTTTATATTGTTGGAATAGTGGAATTTCCGTATATAAAACAGCGTTGAAAACGAATTTTAAAACGAATAATTTATTATTTAACTTTTTAAAAAAATCATTATGTTATGGTTTTAAGCATAAAAATTGCTTAACAATGTATCATTAATGCTCTTTGTTTTAACCAAAACTTCCCAATCAAATTAATTTACAAAAAACATACATTCGTCCAAAGCATATCAACAGGAAAACTACGGCAACATTTTACTATAAAAAATAATTAAATGGTTTCGTTCTCCTGAGTCTAATTTCAGAATGATTACTACGTCAAACACAGGTCTTACTCTTAGTATGACGTTTCTCTCAGAAAAATGAAATATCTGAATCCAGGGGTAAATGGTATAAAATTACAATGTGATGTAGACATGCTTTCATAATCACTAGATAAAACGAAACCCTTAAAATCGACTGGCAGAGAAGCAGTGTTGATTATATCACTCCTGTCCTCTCTTATTTTTCAGGAAACTAAATCATGACCTATGGAGTGTGGTAATGATTAGAGGGTGTTATATCTGTATAACTTGCCTGTATGACATGCTGTGATCAAGAATGCGGGTTGCTTAACAGTACCGAAGGGATTTAGTTAATGGCTGGGCCCTATCCATGGCCACAACCATAGAACGAGGCTATCAATCGCCCAACTCTAATACGAACATCAACTCTTTAAATGACTCACCGAAGAAATAAAAAAAAGTGGTACAAACACAAAACGTAAACTGAACACAATGGTTGCAAATACTTATTCAAGATTTCATGACAATAGCTGATTAAGAGTCCCTTCCGCCCCCTCTCTTCTGCCGTCCAAATATGGCGGCCACAGTGCATTTTTTTTCAAACTCCCTTGTAGACAAAATGCTATCGCTTACTCTACGCGGCGAAACATTTTAACTTTCTCAATAACATTTTCATTAAGTACAAGGCGGAAATTTGATGCACGAAGAAGTGTTTTGCTGTAATGGATTGTTTTTACGGGTTGGTTCACTACAAACTCTTTGTCAAGTTTATTACTTGGTATCTGTTTTGTACGTCAAACAAATGACTTTTATGTTTTGTTAGCTGTTAATGTTTTTATGGGTTTTTTTGTAACTTTTTAAAAACTTTTTTTTAATCTGTCAAGGCCAGTTTTTCTTAACAATACATATAAACAATATAGACGGTGAAATGTGTACACACGTCTTTCACGCGTGTATTTTAAGGCTTCCTTAAGGATTTCAAAGCGACAGCCACATTTTTTTTTTGATGTCTTAAACAAAAACATTTATATTTCCTAACAATTGTTACAAATGTTTTAAACACAGTTTATGATTTCCTATCAATTAATTGTATTGTAATACACGTCTCCAAACCAATTCCTTAAATAAGAATATTTTAAGGTCTTCCGTTTTCAACGGAAGACCTTATAGTGATTGTAATGTTTTTTCTTTGTTTCTTTCTTTTTTTTCCCCTTTTTTGTCGGCAGAATTTCTCAGAGATGGCTTTATAGATTTCCCTGAAATTTTCAGGGATGATAGAGAATAATAATATCTCGAGCCGTTTTTTTAATGTTTTAAAAATTCATTTCCGGTCGTCCGTTTCCTCTCCCGCATCAAAAAAACTTGTTCCCTCGAGATCTCAGAATCGGCAAGCACTTGGACATCCAAACTTTGTGGGATGATAGACCTATTGCTGTAGATGTGTTTAAACTATTTTGTTTTGTTCGTTGTAACTTCCGGTCGTCACCGGAAGCACTTTAAAAATAATTATTTATAAGCATTAAATTTCTTTTTCATAGAACAAACATAAAACTATAATTCTATACATAAGTTATCTATGCGATGTTATATCAACAAAAAATTTTTACTTCCGGTGAGATATCTCAATTATCTCAAGTAGCTTTTTTAAAACACATTTTGTACAAACGAGATCTCAAAAACTATAAATGATCAAATCATGAAACTTTCATTTATGATAGACATTTGATTGAAGATATGTTTAACCGGTTTCATTTTGTCATCCGTCACTTCCGTTTCACACAGGAAGAGTTAAAAAAAATCAAGCTGTTTATACGTTTAATTGTTTTCTTTTGATATTTTAAGTTTTTTTGATTAACAATTATGTACAAAAGGCAAGTATACAAGAAATCTTGAATACAATTTACACTGCGCACTTCCGTGTGTCCGTTTTCTGTCCCGAGACAAAAAACCTTATTTCGACGAGATCTTAAAAACGGTAACAATTTGAACAACCAAAATTTGTGGGATGATAGATCTATGTATGTACATGTGTTCACATTAGTTTGTTTTATCCGGCGTAATTTCCGGTCGTCACAGGAAGTACACCCAATTTTGATTTTTTAAAAATATTTGGTTAATTAGCATGGAAGTAACATTTAAGCTATATAAATACAAAAGGTCATATACACATTATAAATAAACAACAAAAAGTTCTATTTCCGGTGAGACATCCCCATTATCTCAGGTAGCCTTCTTTTTAAGAAAACAAAGTACCCATAAGATCTCAGAAACTGTGAGAGATCAAGAAACAAAATTTATATGTATAATTTACATTCGATTGAACATGTGTTTAACGGGTTTCATTTGGTCGTACGTCATTTCCGGTTCACACTTGAAGCGTTCAAGGAATAGGAGGGGTTTTTTTAACTTTAGATTTGTTTTAATATTTTACTTAATTTGATGAACAGAAACGTACCGTAGGTAAATGTACTAAAATATCTACTTTTAATTTCTTAAATCACTTCCGTTTGCTCGTTTCCGGTACCGAGACTAAAAAACTTTTTTTCAAAGAGATAATATAACTTACAAAAACTTAAACATCAAAACTTCGAGGAAAGACAAAACAATGTATGAAGTTATGTTTACTTTATTCTGTATGATCCGGTGTAACTTCCGGTCGTCACAGAAAGTACTCAAAATTGACATTTTTTTTTTTTGTTTGTTTTTGTTTTTTTGAATTCTTTTACAGTATATGTTATATCCATTTTCTGTTTACAAGAGAAATGGACTTTTTGTACAGATTAATACATGAGGAACGGAAGACCTTTTTGTTGCTATAGCAACAAGAGTCTTGTTAATTTTCTTTTTTGTACCTTTCTATATAATACACAATAAATTAAGCTATAACAGATAATATTGTGTATGCAATAAAAGAATTGATTGTAGCTTATTAAATATTTAGTGATAAACCCACATTCAGGGTGACTTTAACTGTAGTGTTGTATAATTACTTATGAAATCCACTTTGGAAACATATTTGCAAATTCTAAGTATTACAGCCTACTCCGAATATATTGAAATTCAGGGGACCGTGCAAATTATTTCAATATATTCGTATTTCAATATAAGCGAAATTGACTGACGTGAAGCCGCCATTTTTGAAAGTTCAATCCCGATGTTAGCATAGATAACCAAACCAAAACAAATTATTTGGTCATCATTTATCTATTACAGTGAACATATTACATGCATATTAATCCTTGAAAGTATGATTAAAATTATATCCGTAACTTTCGTAAGTTTCATTTTGTTCCTATCTGATATGGAGGGTAATCGTGTTCAAAAATCCAGACATGTAAACTTTTTGATCCGACTATGCAATCGTGTTGGTGTGTGAGTCTGAGTATGAATATGTGTAATTCTGATCGTGTAACCTATAAAACTCAGGGATAAACACTTCAGAGTTGACCCCACAGGCCTTCAATCTAATTTTTCCCACAGATGCAAATTGCAGTTGTAAAATGCTGTTTGTTATTTACATGTAACCTGCCACTATAATACACACTTTCGATTTGTAGTCTCCGCTTTTGTATTTCCGTTTTCTGAAATATCACGGCTGACATGTTGCAAACCAACAAATGTAAAGTCTACAAGTTTGTCGAATTTTGACATGACCATATATGTAACAGTGACGTCACCGATATAGAACGGCTTGCTGCAGGTAAAGGCATGCTGTAATAGCCGGAATAGGGACGGAATAAATATTAAATATAAGGTGGGTCTAGAATCATATTATCTCTGGATAAAAAACTTTTCTTAGAAAGTATTATTTTTCGTAAAGTTATCGATAAGAAAAACAAAGAATTTAAAGACATTGGTTTTGAGATTTAGATTAATATGAGACATAAGAAGCAACTCCCCTTTAAAAATAAATTTAATAAAAATTCCAAAGATTAGGTCAACTGTCATGAAATTAAAATGTGTATAAATTATTTTTAATTTTTTTTTTTTTTTTTTTTTTTTGCATTGCCGGCAATGTGTAGGGAAAAAATCCTTTCATGCAGGTGAAAATTAGCATTTAAAAAAAAAAATAAGCAATTATTACGGGGTGTGAGCATGACATCCTAAATATTGGTTCAATACAGACTCACTAAGTGAAATTGGTTGATAAAAAATTTCCGGAGAGCTATTATAACACAGCTCTATAGCAACTTGTGAACATGTACTGTTTACCAGAAAGCAACTACTTAATTTTGTAAAATTATTGTCAATTATATATTTTAAAATATTTTATGATTAAAACTTAGTTCATATATGATCAAGTTCATCTGACCCATCCCGTTCCTTACTTTCAGAAATCCAATTTCCGAAGAAAATCATAATTACGAAAACATAAACATACTAGTATACCATTTCTATTTCTTCCAAATCTTTTAATTTATCATAAATCATAAAAGTTCTTTTTATTTAAAACAGTTTTAGCTTGTTTTATTATTTATCTTTCACTTGCACAACAAATCATTTTGATATTTTAAAAAAGTGTTAATACATGTATAGTTACAAACATTTTTCCGCCAAAATTTACAAAACCTATGAAGGTCATTTATTTTAACTAACTCAGAAAAATAACAAAAATAACAAGAGAAAAGCTGTCAATGTGACAGCAAACTGGGTTTTCTTTTGTGTGAACAGTATCTATAATCCATTTGTCAATTCTGAATTGATAAAAACGACCCATCAAAAGAAATGGGGTACACTATATGCAATGTTTTTGCCAAAAAAGACTAAGTTGAACAGCTGATATTTTTTTGTATTGGCAGACACTCGCCCGCCCACTATTTTCACTATTTCAATAATTAAAAAACCCGGTTTAAAATTCTCTCGAAAAAATTCTTAGAAATCAGAAGCAATGAAGCTACATGGGACCTAATGGCGGTCTCCGAACCTCATGCCGCTCAAAATACAGGCACGTAGGCTGCTCTCCCCATTTTTTGCACAGCAAAGATTTTTCTTTATTAAGATGGATTTGCCCCCCCCCCCAAAAAAAAAGTTTATGGGACCATGAAAAAATTTGAATTAAAAAGGAAATGGAAATAATCAGTGAAATTAAAGTTAAAGGTATACTTCCCCCTCCACGGACTAGGATTTTCAGAATTTTAGAAAGTAACCTTTTCCCTTTTTTCTACATGTATTATTATTATTATTTTTTTGGTTGTCAAGTTTTTTTAAAAGAGTCTGCCCCCCCCCCAAACTTTTAAAAACGATGCTACGTGCCTGAAATATATTTACCTCCTAAGGAAATTTTTTGATCCGTCTCTTTTTTAGAAAAGACTACGCATTAACTTATAATCCAGTTTAAATTACATGTCAAATTATTTTAGAAAAACATTTCTTTTTTACCCTTATCTTATAATATCATTGGAATTATATTACAGAAATTAGCGCATGATCCTCTTCCTGTTTCGTCCACTTCAATCATACCTCAACAATTTTTCTAAAAATAATTCCGATATTTTTGATAAAAAAAATATCGTTCATTAAAAGCTTATTCCAACAGTTATTCTCAATATTGTTTATTTTTTATCCATTCCGGCGATTACGGCATGCCTTTTCCCCGCAGCAAGGCAGTTTCCATACAAGGTCATGTCAAAATTCGACAAACTTGTAGATTTTACATTTGTCAATTTGTATAATGTCAGATGTTCTATCGCCGAGCCTGAAGTTACAAATGCAGAATCTACGGATTGAAAGTGTGCAAAGTTGAAAGTTAAATTAACTAACGTAAACAATAAAGTTGCAAAATGTGCAATGCGAAGGAACGGAGTCAAATCTTACACGTGTTTATGCCCGAGTTTTATAGGTTACACGATCAGAAATACACATATTTATGCTCAGGCCCACACATCAACATGATTGCATATTCGGATTTACAAGTTAACATGTCTAGATTTTTGAACACGATTACCCTCCATAATATTAAACCTCATCATAATCTCCGATCGCATTCTTTTACCGTTTAGAGAAAAATCACCAGATTCAAACGTTTCAAATACTGCTGAACGCTGCTTGTATATCATTGTAAGTGTACTCGCGATAATCTCAAAATCTTTAAGTATTTCGAATAGAGGCTTTGTCCTTTTATCAATAGTCATAACTAGTTTGTATTTAGAGTCCGAAGCGAAGGTTTTTCTTTTTCGTGGGGTTTCCATATTGCGTCTAACCTCATTATATCCGTATACGTAAAAAAAAAAAAAAAAACAACAGTGAATAAATTTTACTTTAAAAAAAGAAGTATAAAATCACACATGATGAGAACTTATCAATTTACACCTTTTTATATCAACCGGTCAATCTGGCATAATTACCGGCACCAACCGTGAAGATAGCTGCCAGGAAGTACTTCAATATAACCGTTATAAAAACAACTAATTATTACCTATGGGGACCGATCAGTGGCTTCAGTATAAGCAATATTTCAAAATTGCTGATTTCATTATACCCGTTAAATCAATGCAAAGAAAGGCAAAAACTGGGGATTTATTTCTATTTCAAAATAAGCGGAATTTCAAAATAAACGATTTCAATATAAGTGGAGTAAGCTGTACTTTGATTTGGATTGATACTAGTATTTGTGTCCTTATGTTTTGTTAATTTATGTAATTTCCTGTAAATCATATTACATGTATATGAGATATATTTTTCATTCAGCTATTTTTTTTTTGTACCGTGTTGTTAAACTTCACTCTTTGTTTTTCCTTTTAGCTATGTTATCGTTGTTTTTGTACATGGGGGTGTTGACGATTTCAAAATGCTATGGTGAGATTATATAAACATATTTTTTTTTAACTTTGCAGTTGTTTTATATCAAAGTTTGTACATTTTAATCAAGTTTTTTTTTTATAACTTAACACTATTATAGTTTAGTTGTATATCTAATTTTCCAAGCATATTGTTGATATTTTTTCTTTTAAATCAAAAATCATACTGAGATTGTTTACCTAAACTTTATCATTTTATTGCAATTTCTTTTTTTTTAAATCTTTTATAAGGGTATTCTGCAAAAACAAAAAATAATAATAAATCAATAAATCAAACAAAACTAAAAAATAATAATGAAATAGCGTGATTGTGTAAAGAATGGGTAATGTACTGTGCTTTAAAGAATGTTTTGGTGTATTAAGAAGATGTGCGATTTTACCGAAATTTTATTTAATGCATTATGTCATATAATTTCATACATACAAAAAATACGGCGAACAATTAAAAAAAAAAAACACACACACACTATTTATGCCCCTACATGTATCTTAATCGTATCATTCATTTGTAAATGATAATCCTGTCATTTAATGTCTGTAATAATATGTGGTAAATATGTGTTGCCTGTGTGTATTGATAGTTAACATCGGCTTACACAAGCCAGCATACCAGCAAAACCCATTAATACGAGAGGATGTGACATATGACGCCAGCAATGCTGTAGACGGACGCAAATCTGAGCTGACCTGGGAGGGTGGTAAATGTGCGATATCACTGTACAAACAAACCGCTATCTGGTGGGTGAACCTGATTAGTATCCACAGCATCCATCACATTACCATCTACTTTATGAAGGATGACTTAAAAGGTATAGTCACATTCATAGCAATACTTTTGCAAATGTATTATCTTAATGCTATTTAACTCGAAGATTAGGACCTAGTGGCATTGTACACACGAACAAACGAAATGAGTATACACATATATATTTATATAGCATAGATTTGAGACTGAGGCTGATTCATTCATTTTCTGTAAGGGTTGTTTTTCAATGTAATACAAAACAAAAGACATTTATACTACACTAATTTCAGTAATATATTGGATAAAATAAGACAAAAGCTTCTGGGAGTTTGTTTGACCCTTACGTCAAATCATTGATTTTTTACAGGTTTCTATGCAGACCTGTATCTTGGGTTTTCTGTGTATGTTTCCAATACAACGGATATATTACACGGAAGGTTGTGTTTCAAGGATGATATTTACACAAAAAGCACATTTCCTTCTGCCTTCACTACGGACTGTTTTGTTCATGGCTAATATATCATCTACTACAACGAGAGAATATCAGGGGTTGTTTACCCTGACGATTATTTGAGTGTTGTTAGAATTGCACTGTGTGAGGTAGAGGTTTATGGTGAGTGTATTAAGATATAAACTATTCAACAATAATTAACTATTCATTTAACATTATACCCTTTGATTAAACGGGATTTTAATTTAAAGTGTGATCAATCTGTTTGCGTTAATTGTGTTTTTTTCCAACATTACAACATTTTCCAAACAAATATCATTGTACGGTTTTTGCAAACAAATGCCATGAATGATTCAAGGTTCTTTTGTGTTTGCCTCGTCCTAGACAGTGAATCTTGTCCCCTCGGTGGAATTTCACTATCCCACACTCGTAAAAATGAATGATTCTATTAATCACAATTTGTAATATTTTTGAAACATTTTTTAATACTCTGTTTATAGCTATAATACAAACATATTAAAATTTGAATACTTTTCCTACATTTATGTTTGTTTAGTACCACGACTAATGGAATAGTTGTATTCCTGTGATTTTTAGTCTAGAAACGATAATATCTGGTTGGAATCACTGAAACTGTCCCCGGGTGAGCGACTGGTGACGTTTTCTGCACGGTGAACGAAATTTTGTTAGCGGTTATTAACGGTGAACGGTGAGTGCATACAGAACGCGCACGGATTGCAAACACGATCACAAATTATAAAGTAACTTTTAAAATATATTTTAATTTTTTGTTTCTCAACAGTTTCACGTGTGATAGTAAAATGTCGAGATAATCTCTCGGTGATCGGTACTTTTCACAGCGAAGTTTGATCACACAGAGGTGTCTTCATTCAAATAAAGACTTCAGACTTATCAATTCATAATGAATTTATTACTTACTGCCGATCCTTTTAATGCTATTTTAAACAAAACGACATTCATTCTGTTTTAAATATCTTTTTTTTTGTTATTAAAAATGCATGCCCATTTTTGTTTTCACGTTCTCTTGAATGGTCTTTCCACTTCGAAGTTCCGAGTGGCAATGAAGATGAATTAAACGTGCGTGTTGAGCGAACGATGAACGGTTGCTGAGCGCCTAATGAACGCACTATGAGCGCACGGTGAATGCTCAATGAACGGTGAGCACAAATGGAGCGGAGTGAAGAGCTCAAAACTCTGAACGATGAACGTATGGTAAGAGAGCGATAGGCAATTGCACAGATAGTAAAGTAGAAAGTATCAGGGACAGACACCATCATTTATGTTTAACTTGACATCAGGGTTGTTTTTTACTAATTGTCATTATTGCATAAAAAATAGATACATTATATAAGAGAAAATTGTGTTTCCCATGCTTCCACTTTAATTCATTTTATTTGCACGGTCTGCTTTATCTTATTAATATCAGAGACAAAGATTTACATGAACAAATGGATGTTATCACTCAAAATGACATAACAAAATAATTGAACAATTGAAACTTGTTAGTGTTTCCGATGTTTCCACCTTAATTCATTTAATTATCACTGTATGATTTATCAATTAATAATAGGGACAAGGATATACATCAACAAATGAATGCTATCACTTGAAATGATGTAACAAAATAATTGAACAATTTAAACTTGTTAGTGTTATAGCCTTTCTACGTTCATGCATTTGCTTTTCCCAATCTGCTTTATCAGATCAAATGTTTGAGAAACGGATATAGCCAATGAAAATGACTCTATGTGAAATAGAGCAGTAATAGCATGGGAGCACGTGTTTGTTGTTTTGTGTTTTAAATGTTGCTCTGTTGAATGAATAAATAATATTCCATGATTTTATATATAAAAAAAAATATATTAGCAAACCATTGGAAACACGATGTTGGTGTGAATACGTACATGTGCGTTTAACATTAAAAATAAATGTTCAAAGACATGCAAAGACAAATGAATTAGATACGCAGTTTTTCTAAGTGCTTGGACATTGATAATCTGTATAGATCGTTTTGTAATCCTTAGTAATTAAGAAAACATGTTTATGTACCTAAACACATTTAAAACTACTAGTATTCATGCATGAATTTATTATTAGTCTTAATTCATGTGTATTTTATTAATCAATATTGACACTTTGATCAGGTGTAAATTATATTAAATGAAAGAGGAAATTCGAAAAATATTTCCTAAATATGGAAAAACATCTAATAAAGTGTTTCTTTATTTAAATGTCTTATCACCATTAGTTTATATTTTATCACATCGGCAGTGTTTTCAGGATCTCATTGTTCATATAAATGATATTTCAAGCATGTTTTAGAAGTTTTTACCGTATTCTGGGTCTGTTTCGTTGTTTGACTACATTACTGAAAGAGTTTTACATATCGTTAAAATAAGTTCATGTGTTATCAGATTTTTAGACTCCGGATTATTTAAATATGTCATTCAGTCATACTTTGACAAATATTCATTTATATTTCGAAGTTATTTTTTTTATAATGGTCTTCTTGACCTGTAGTAAAACAACGGTTGATTCTCTGCACATCGTAATCTAAGCCTCTTTTGAAAGGCTTACATCGGACAGCACTTGAAGTAATACCAATACTGGTTCTTGTTTTCTATTTGCAAGGGATTTCGTTCGAGGAGTTTACTTTAAGGAGATCGCTGTCTTAACCATACAGACAAATAAGCTGTGTGGTCTTGATAGAAACATAACTCAAAGTACATGTTGCAGGGTTGCTCTTCAAGTCTGAGCTTTCTCATGTTTTAAGAAAAGCATATGCATGATATTATAAATTTGATTAAAAAGACTGGAAACAATAAATTGTTCCTGGTTTTACCTTTCGTTTGAAACCCCCCCCCCCCAAAAAAAAACCCCCCACAAAAAAACCCCAAAAAACCTGGACGTTCTCATTTCACACAGAGATTGCTTATTACCAAAGAGTATATCCAGATCTGTGTGCACTTTAGTATTCAATTGTTTAAGAACGTCTATCTTGTGTTTCTGTTGTAGTAAAAATAACCTTGAATGGTCAGATTTGAGTTTTACCTTCTGTAAATAACATATTTTTTTTTCCAATTATCAGCGACAATTAGGTATACATTACCGATTAGACCCAACCTAACACCAGAGTAAACCCAAACTAAACCCCGGGTTTACTTTCTGGGTTTAACACCAGAGTAAACCCAAACTAAACCCCGGGTTTACTTTCTGGGTTTACTTTGGGTTTACCTTTTGAAAATTTGGGTCCACTTAGAGTTTACTTTGGGTTTACTTGAGAATTGCTCTTGGAGTGAACTATACGCATTGAAGTGTGAAGCAGACTTGTATTTTATCTTATCATCCTACTGCTTGTAATTCTTGCCCCTTGTATATTCCGAATACACATGTAGCTGCTTTCAGGGTATTGTTCTGATCTGGGTTTACTCTCTGTGTCCACTCTGGGTTTACTTGGAGTTTACTCTGGGTTTACTATGGGTCCACTTTAGTAGACCCAGAGTAAACCCAGAAAGTAAACCCAGTGTTTAGTTGGGGTTTACTTTCTGTTAGGTTGAGTCTGATCGGTACTGTATGTTATTCTTGAAAATGATCGCTATGGCACATATATCCTGATATTTATTAAAACAGACCAATATAAGATATTGTGTTAAAGAGGGCGCTAGCGAGGTGAAGAAACCTTTATATGTACAGCTCATCTAAATCAAATGAAGTTTTTTCAGGGTCAGATATTAAAGGGATTAGGAATCTTAGACTAACTTATTATGTTTCATGTTATCTACCCACTACATTTATCAATAATATTATCTTCAATTGATTACCTTAAGGTTCAAGTGATATTTTGTTAGACAAGAAGGTGTTAGGTGCCTTTTACATGTTCTCTACTGTTTGGATTAAACGTGCTTAGTTTTTGAAAGAAGGTTCAGACCGCCCTTTTAGCCACACACTCTCTCATGCAATATATGACACTGACTAATTATTTAAATAGATTTTTTTTTCACCAGTATTTCTTTCTTTCGTATCATACATGATACCTGCTGAACAATTTATGTTACTCTTTATGTATTATTTTTTAATTCACAATAGAGTACAACCAGTGTTGTTAATAAAACCTGTTAAAATGGTTAATATACATAGCATAATTTTGTTTATATATTGAAATTATATATGTTTTATTCTGAAGCAATCATACTAGACATTTATAAACGTGTGCACTTTTGTTAATTGTATATAATAATTCATACGCATGTATGTCCTTATCTTTAAATGAAAATTAAAAAAAAAAATACACTGAACTCTTTCATTTAAAAACACATTCGAGTCTAAACAAAAAAAAATGTTTTATTATATGATTGATTAATTCGTAGTTCTCTGATTGGCTGATATCCAACAATCTAGAAAAAAACAAAGAACGTTATATCCTTCTTGTTGTGACCTAAAATGTCAAATTAACATTTGATTTTCGCTACATTGGACATACATAGATCGTCCAATGAAATAGCTATAGCTTCAAACTTCCCTTGATAACTCTCAATTTAATATGTTTGTCTCAATTAGTCAATAAATCATGTAATAAAATATATTTGCTGGATTGTTTCCCACCAATACGATGATTTAGCAGCCCTAGAAGTACAATATTTACATCGCCTCAGGATCGGAGAATATTGTACTTCTCGGGTATCTGAACCACCGTATTGACCTCAAAAACACCAATAATTGAAAATTGCTTATTACCATGGAATTACTTTATTTCGTGGTGGTTCAATTTGTGTGATATTTATGGGTAACTCTCATCCACGAAATAGCATCCTCCTATATGTATAATACAATGCACGAAATAACGCCCCGCTAACCTGTAAAATTTAGTAAACCACAAAAATTGTACCCCTTTTAAAGATCTTCAATAATTTTCACAGTAGTTCCAGTACTGACTTTTGAAAGTTTCACAAATGTTTGAAAAGTATTGTAAGTGTGCAGTTAGGTAACCTTTTCCTACAGCAATTGTGGAATGTAACAAACAGACTTTTATAGAGAATTTCTATTATGTCCAAGTAAAGCCCTTCTATAAACCCAAAGAAAGCTGCCGTATATAACGAACGCTTTTTAGAATTTACGACAGTAATGAAATAAATAAAAGATCTTGTTGATGGAATTTAACGCAAAGTATTAATCCCTGAAAGAATGTTGTAAACTGCAAATTTAAAGAAAAAAGATACATTTTTTTAATGGTGACTGCACCAATATTTATTAAATGGAGTGTTCATTGCCTTACAAAAAGAAGAAAAAAACCAAGTCACTTATTTGGGAGTTTTAGTTTTGAATCCTGTTTGTGCATGTAGATCCCCACGCTAAACTACATCTAATTTGAGAGGTGTTTACAATAATAACTCGATAATCGTCAACATTCAAAAGTCCTCGCCAGTGGACAGTAAAAATAAACAAACTTTTCGGGAAATATAATTGTTTCAAATTTTGATTTGTCAGAGGCGTATCTAGTTGCATGTTGACGTATAAAGCAACGTGGTGAGATAAAAACAAGCTCAAATCTTTGTTTTGCAAACATATTTTTTATTTGTAAATAATGGTCCTATCGATTATAAAACGTACGACAGTTTGAAGTACTATCAGTTGACTGTTTTAGAGGTTATTCGCTGCTATATTTCTTACAAATTCCTAATTCACATGTAACCAATTACTACTATAACAGAGAACCAGTTTTGCTGTATCAGTTATCAAGTTTTATACCGGTATGATTTTTCAATGCAGAATTTGTTGATATAACATAATTTGGCAAATCCAGTTTGAGATGAAACTGAAATAAAAAACAAAACAAAAAAACAAAAAAACAAAACCAAAAAAAACAAAAACAGTAGTTTGTTTTTTTAATAAAGAACTATGTATCCTTTTAAGCTTCATTAGGCAGTTTTTGTCATAATGTTGGAATGCTGATTGTGAATTCTTCTACAAAGGTCATCTATTTTCAAATGTTTAACAAACTTTACACACGATTGGGTAACTGCAGTTCATGAAGGTGGTGTATCTGCACTATGTTGTTACAAGTTATAAAAAAAAATCTAAGTTGGATACAGCTGGTTGATTGTGTAAAAATTATTTTCTGGGTTTCTTTTAATTAGCATGTCCTTTTGGCTAATTTGGAACTAAATGTACTGAACGATGCAATGCCACATGTGCCGGATGTAATAATGTGAATGGCGTTTGAGACTCTGGATGCATTCCTGGCTGGAGAGATTATCACTGCAACGGAGGTAGTGTTCATAATATCTTATGTTTGGAACGGAAACTTTTTAAGCAAACCTATATGTTCAACAATATCTAAAATAAATTTAACACCAATTATAAATAAATTATGCGACACATTAACTTAATGCGACAACACAATTGTTGAGTTATACCTGAGTTACAAAGTTTGCAATTCTTTGCAATGTATACAAACCTTTTGTTAATGTTGGAGTAAAAAATCAAGTTTCAGACATAAGATGAATGTGTTAACCCCCCAAAAAACTATTTCTTTATGCTTAAGATGAATTAACAGATATACAAATCAGCTTGACAAAGATTTCAACTGGAATATTTAACCTATGTAAACAAAAACAAGGCATAATCATTGTTTACATGACAAAGAATCGTGAGCCATGTATCTTGCTTATAACTCTACGACTTACTCTCAAATTTCATTAAAGGAAACGCTTCTTTATGTGTTTCGTTTCATTTGGCTGGCGAACAGAAGTTTTTTAGTAGTATTGAGAACAGGGGCTGTCTAGTATAGCAATTAATTTTTTTAAGTCTTCATATTAAGATATAATGGTTGTTTATCGATTATGTTTATGTAAAATTTGTAAATGGTTAAAAATAATAGCTAAAAAACTTAGGTTTTTGATTTATTTTGTTTGGCTAATATATGTAGATATAACATTCAATACACTGCTCAAAAATTTTTTTTTTGATATGAAAATGAGACACAGCACTTTGATTTTCATGTGTGTATTATATTAAAGAATGTGACAGAGGATGGTATGGTATGGGATGTAATGAAACATGTGGACACTGTCGTAATGAAAGCCAATGCTCCAATGTCAATGGAACTTGCGTAACCGTATGTGATGTTGGTTTTAAAGGGGACAAATGTAAAACATGTGAGTATACATGCATATGCTACAGTAACAGCACAACAGCACATCGGAAATTATTGCAATGACGAAAGCTTATCATTTTGACTTTATTTACGAATCAAGATAAAAGTCAAAAATTGCGTTGCAAATTCGTTTGTTATGTTGTGATTTCGACTTAATTTATGTTGTTTCTCTTTAAATTTGAACACAACATAGTCTTTGTTGCATGCATATTGTTATTTGCATAATGCTTTGAGAAACATTTACATTATTGTTTTTTGATTTTGGTATATTATTAATATATGTAACACTGGTATATGTATCCAGTTTTGCTTACGTAACTAAACATTTTAAGTATTTAATAATTATTTAAATATTTTGATAAGCAAAGAAAAAATTACAACGATTAATCGGTGGGTAATTAAAACAATAAAGACTGTTCGGAGACTTTTTAAGTGAGGAGGTTTGCATGGTGAATTTATGTTTATTTGGCAAGATATGTGGGTTTTTTTAAAAGTATTTCAAGAGGAAGAAAACTTTATATATTTTGTTACAATGAAAAAAGTACGACCCATGTATGGAAAGAGGATTTTTGAAAGTATCAGGATTAAATTGCAGCTTACTTAAACCAAGGTCAGTAAACATATATTTTATATGATTTGTATTTAAGTTAATAGTTGAACAAATATATCTTAAAACCATTTTCAATCCAGATTTTAAGTTTCGCGATTTTCTATCAGGTTTTTTTTTTCATATGTCATTTATGATGTCATTTTTTATTCCGATTTATCGGATTTACTTTATTTTTCTGAAATATATGTCATGTTTGGTTTTTATCCCAGTCTACGAATTCAATCTTGATAGTTTTTCCCGTAAAATCGGTTTTCTTATAACTAGTCAAACCATAGCATTTGTTTGTTCTTAGCTTTAACTGTAATTTCACCTGATGTTCAGCCTTAAGTAAACTAACATGTTGCCTTATTTCAAAATTACTGGAAAACTAAATGAAGAAAAACGAAAGAACTATCCTAATGCTTTGAAAAGCCATTATATCAGTTATTAATTTTAGATACATATCTTCCGCACCAAAGACCTGTATGTTTGGGTTTTTTGGGGGGAATGCAAAGTCTTTATATGATAACTTGACTCTGCATTGTTTTTATTAGCAAGAAAAATTAGTTTTTGTATAATAAATTTCATTGTAGTTTGATATAAGTACCTGTTCATTACAACATAATCACGGAAAAAGTCACCAACCAGAGAAGGAGTCTGCAAAACAACATAGTGTTTTCAAAGCAAACATTAGGAAATATACTGTGAACCTGTCAGAGCTTTAATACTTACTGAAATAACTTAATCAGGACATCTACGATGTAAACTTAAGTGCATTTACATTTAATAAATTTTCTGTCATGCGTTTTTAAATTTATCTTTCTTTGTTTTATTGTGATAAAGATATTAAAGTGGCATGTTCATATACAGTTTTCAAGTGTTTGTTTTTTTAGTTGCACTGATCTTTTTTTTTACTTCATTCTAGCTTGTAAGGTTTTGTTGTTTCCTTCTATTAGAAAAAAAATGCAATATTGTAACTTTTCACTGACTTTCCATTTATGCGATTAGTGCGAAAATAAATCATTCAGTTTCATTTCTTTACGGGTCGGATTCTCTCAAATTCTCATATCCTGCCTGTATGTGAAGCAAACAGTCTGCAGACTGGAAATGGCTCTTCCACTAATCATATCATGACCTAATGATCTCGTATCCGCACAATAACTCATCAATTGTTGTCACTGGAGGATGATGGGTACTTGCACATATAAAGAACTAGTTCATTTTATCTGTATGATGAACTATATATTATAGTGTTGATGACTTTGTTTTTTAGAGTTGAGATAATATCTACATTTATTACTTCACATGTAACGAGTTAAACAAAATAAAATCAACAATTTAACTATTAGTCCATTTTTTGGCAGCGGTTTGCACTACAATTTTATTTTAGGGGTCATGCAAAAAATAATTTGAAATGTTTTTATTGTTGTCTTCAACTTATTTGAACTTATCATTAAATCATTAAATCCAGATTAATTGACAAGTCCAGTTAAAACAAGTTTCCCCTAACCTCATTTACATGTTTAAATGTTTAATTCAATCATTTTTAAACACTTAATTAACCTATCATTTCGAAATCAGAGAAGCATTTGTTTTTGTATACTTTTAACAATAAAAAAAACCAAACCATAATGTGTGCAATTACATAAGAAAGTATATTAATGATTTAGTTGTCTAAAACTAACTCTCCGGTTTAAAGGGACGTGATCCCGATTTTTGTCATTTTATTCGATGAAATGTCTACAACGCTTAAGTAAGGCATTCTAATTGTTAACTAACATGTGAGTGCAGTTGTTGAGTTATATACAAGATAAAGAGCTCACAGTTCTTTGTTATGTTAAAACAGCAAAGTAATATTTGTGGATGCATTTTTAGTGTTGAAGTGAAAATTGCACTTCTGAGACCTAAAATGAAAGTGATAAACATAAGAAAGTGTTTTTATGCTTTAACTGAATGATAGAAAAAACAACTTGACGAATAAAAATGTTTTACTGGAATACGTCAAAGATTTGTAAAGTTTCTTCTTTGCTTATAGCTCACCAACTGACGAGCAAATTCCGGGTGATCATAATAAATACGTTTCTAAAGCATTGTGAATAATAAAATGATTAAAACATTTACTATGACAATTCATTATACACTCGTGTATAATCTTTGTTTTTAGGTTTTTTCAAGTCTGACGATATCATTTTTGTAAATAAAAGTTTATGAAATAATGGGATGTAAACATATTGCAAGCAGATCCCACGAATGTTATTTTAAGTAGATTGAATATGGATCACTGCAATATGGAAACAAATAAGAAAAGGAATCTTTAACGTTCGAAATAACGTTTGAACCCCCCTGCAGATATATCGGTTTGTCCTTTTTATAATATGTAACATCATGTTTGTTTATTAATATGGCACAATTAAAACCACTCATTCATTTATTTTTGTGAAATCTAAAGGTCAGGTTTTTATCAGATTGCTCGCAGTTATTAATAACAACAATTTCCTGTTGTTAGATGTATTATAAATTATACTTGAATTTCCTGAGGTTTCAGTTTATTTTTTAAGTGCTTCCTTGTTATTGTGTATTAAGCGTAAACAATCACAATCTGTGCTCGATAAGTCAAAAGATTTGCAAATAAAAAAGGGAAATATTGACATAAAAAGCAGGAATGGGTTTAAACACAAACTTTTTTTTAGCATAAATGATAAAAAGTAATTGGAATTTGAGTTTGCTTTTACATTTCAACAGATTGCATGCATTTAAATACGTTCTAAAGACATCATGTATTGATAACTGTTTCACTTATTTTCAAATTACTTTGTTTCCAAGTTAAATGCTTACAAAGGTGTCATAAAATAATGTGTCCTTTGTTTACAAAATAGTGATTTAAATGAAATCGATTCTTTCAAAATACTACTGCATATATGTAAATATCGATGCTGTTTAAACATGTATTTGTTCTCATGATTTACAAAAACAAAACACGAAAAAACTATGAGGTAATAATATGTATTTAATAACATTTTTCAACGAAACTGAAAGGATTATATTGTATTTAAAACAAAATGGAATTTCTTGCATTTGACAAAATACGTTTTGAGCGCATGGTGAACGCTTAATGAGCGGTGAGCACAAGCAGAGCGGAGATAAGAGTTCAAAACTGTGAACGATGAACGTATGGTGAGCGAAAGCTGAACACACGATAAGAGAACGGTAGGCGAAGGCAAAAATGGTAAAGAAGAACGTATCACGGACTGAAGCCATTATTTATATTTAACTTGCCAGTTTTGCATAAAATGAAAAAATTGTATAAGAGAACGATTTTAATTGTTTCCGTTGTTTCCACTTTTGTGGATTACCTTCCCACGGTCTGCTTTATCATATTAATATCAGAGACAATGATGTAAATGAACAAATTGATGTTATTATCATATAAAATGATATAACAAAACAATTCAAACTTGTTTTTGTTCTAGCCTTTCCTTTCCACGGTCTGCTTTATCAGATCAAATATTACAAAAACGGATATAGCCAATTAAATGACTTTGTGGGAAATGAATCATTGTATAATTTAGGCCAACCTGTTTGTTGTTGTTTGTTAGTTTTAAATATACTTATGTTGATTGCATTTGATATAAGATTGGAACACGTACGTCAACATTGAAAACTAACGTCTAAAGACATGCAAAGAAGAACAATTAGAAGAACGTACTTTTTAAAAATTCTCTGAACCCCGATATTCCTTAGTAGTACATTGTAGTTACATGTATTAAGAAAACATGTATATGTTTCTAAAGGCATTATAAAACTATTTATACATGTATTTGCTATTAGTTTTAATGATTTTGTATTTTATTCATTAATATCAATAACACTTGGTCGGGTAGTATTTATATTAAGAGGTTTAGAAAAAGACTTTGTTTTAACATGGGGGCACATGCATTTGAGCGTTTTTTTCTAACAAATAAATATTTGTAGTCTTCATAACATCAGTGTACATTTTATCAAAACGGCATTGTTTAGGAACGATCTCATTGTACATATTAATGATATAACATGCATGCACTGGTTCATTTCTTTGACTAAATGTCAAAAAGTTAAACACTTTACAGAAGTATATAGTAAACTCAAATTACAATCTAAATATGTTTAAGTATCGGTTAAATGGGGGTATTCTTTATCAGATTTTTAGACTTAAGAATTCGGATTATTTTAGTATGCCGTTCATTCATACCCTGACAAAGTTTTTTTTTTCACTGTTCGAAATTACTATTTTTTAACGACCCTCTTGACTTTTAGCAAAACAACGTCTGATTCTCTGCACATCGTACTCTGAGAACCTTTTGAATTGGTTACAACGTGCAACACATGCCAAAAGAACAATACTAGCTCTCGATTTCTAGTTGCAAAGGATTTCCTTCGGAGAGTTTACTTAATTACTCGCAAAGTAGTTTGAACACACGTAAACTTTGAATAAAAAATCACCAAACTCATAAACCATGTGTGAATTGAAACTATTTACACTAACATTCCTTGTTTAGTTTTTATATCGTTTTATTTTTTAGAAGGGCGGAGGGGGTTATACAAGTAGGAATCGCCTTGTTCGCATGTTTGTCCGTCCGTCTGTCCGTGCAATCGTGTTTGATCCTTATTCTTTTAATTGAGAATCATTGGGAGTTTTTACACAAATATTGTTTATGACCTTAAGGTATGTTTTGATTCGAACCATGGTTATTTGGGATAGTTCAATGTCATTGGAAAGAAAAAAATGTCTCTGCTCTTTACCTTTCTTATGAAGAAACTTTGGTCGTTCCCACCTCACACAATTATTGCTTGCGACATGAGGGTGTGTCATGAAACTGAATCAAATTCATGTGGGCAAATTCATGGAAACTGTAAAGAAAATGCATATATTTATAATTATAGGACACTTTCTGTCATGGAAAATGATTAAAAGCTGAAATTTGACACAATTATGTCCTGACATTGAGCTTTAATAATTTTTTGTAAGTTCTAGGTCACCATAAAATATTATGCCATGGACCTTATCGGTCACCTAAGTAACCGCACTATGGCTTTGTCACTGTACATTCATGTGCATTATGGTTACAGGGTTAATGAAATCATTTTAATTATTTAGGAATGTTAAATCAACTAAACTTTCTAGATTCTATGAACTATTAAAGTATTATAGCCTTACATACATAGACATTATTTCATAATACAAACTTTAAACCGGATTGAATTTTACAAAATGCTAATAATGAGTATGTGTACATTGTTCATGTGAAAAAAAAAATACTTTTAGGTGGGTTTTATTTCAAAAACACAGCATAACGACACCAGTTTATATTTACTCTACTGTCAATATATTTTTTTTCAAGCGCACCTCGCTCTTATAATTGAGATATTGCTTCTTCTCAAGTGTCACAACTTTTGACGTGCTAAACACTCATAAGTAGCTTGTTAAACTCTCTGAGCTCCCAATTAAATCACATTGAAATTTAATGATTACACTGACATAATTAGTCACGCCCAACCGCATGTGGCTTGGGTATTTGTC
The DNA here is from genome assembly GCF_963853765.1 of Magallana gigas. NCBI lineage: Eukaryota > Metazoa > Mollusca > Bivalvia > Ostreida > Ostreidae > Magallana > Magallana gigas. Next base: position 38,910,952 of record NC_088853.1, on the reverse strand, counting down.
AAGTGTTATGTTTTAACTACTTGTGTTCTTTTTTAAAGTTTTTATAATAGTAGATTGTTTGTAATCCGTGACAACGAAAGAAATTAATATTAGTTGTAAAACTTGCTTATCGATTGTCGTAAAATAAATAAAGTTACTTGGGGTTTTTTTGTAATCAAAAAAGGTGTAGCACATACATTGTGTTTTTTTATATTCTATAAAAGGAACTTCATAGAAAAATATAAATTGCTTTATTGACGCCTTCTTAGATTTAATAAAAAAAAACTTGAAGTATAGGTGGGAAATATTAAAATGAAAGCATGTAAACTAACATAGAGTTTATATGTGAATCATGATTTCTCTTTAGTAATAGAGTTTACCGTTGAACTTTAACGATAATGCGAAGAACAACTTATTTTGGGGTTGTTGTTTTTTTTGTTCTTGTTGTTTCTTTTTCTTTTGTTTTTTGTTTTTTCTTTATTGTTTAAATTTTTCTCAAATTCAGGAAACAATGACAAGTCTTCTGGTAGAAGATTGTTTTAATTTTAACAAAAATAATAAATTGTTTGTTTTTTTGCATACTCAAGAGAGATCAAAATTGAGAATCCGCATATGTTAGTTAGTTAGATACCAATGCCCTATTTTATTTCATGTGAATTGTGTGCGCTTAAGGCTTCAATTTAAAAAAAAAATCTGTTGTCGCTGTTAGAGTAAAAAGCTGAAATGTTGGCATATAATTGTCACTAGTGTTAAGACGAATCTCACATGCAATTTAAAGCTTTATCAAAATGTAAAAGGGCAACCACAACCCGCAGTAAAACACAGTTTTCTATATGACGTTATCGCCACGTCATCACATGAGGGACACACAAAGATGACCCCTATAGAGAAATGTTGTACACACGTGTTACATATACATCAGCTGTCTAATGAATACATAAAAAAAAAATCCATGTATACCGCATAAAACCAGCACGAAAAGCCCTACTCATCATGCTTTTGACGGGGGGAAAGCGCCCTTGATTTAATACGAAACTGTGCTTAGCTACCTAAATGACGGGGTCATAATAAGAGAATTATTATTATTGTTATTGTTTTTGTCTATTAACTTTTAATCATACACGTTTATTTTAGAGATTCGAAACAATATTGTATTAAATTGTTATTTACGTTGTACATGTATTATACCTTTAAAAACAGTTGTGACTTAAAGTGACGTAATTGGTTGTGCATTTGATTACCGATCTCATGTTTTTGAGGTTAATTTTGCCATAGGCACTCTTATTTTCTGTGGAAACAATAGACTTACATTATTTGTACACAGTGATCTGATTATGCTATTGAAATTCTTTATGTACATGTTCATATACATGTACATGTACCTTGCAAAAACAGACGTGCACTGAATAACTGGTTATGCAACAATTTAATAAGATGAAAGTTGAATGAACGGAAAAGTAGTCAAAATACTCAATGTATTATTTTGAAGAAAAAAAAACTAATAATAAATATTTAAATAAATAAATATAATAAAGACAATTATAATAATCAGCCGAGTAAGACATTGATTATGGACCCAACATAGATTTATTTGAAATAATTCGATTTTGAGAAAATCATATCGCTTGTTTACAAGTCTAAAATCTGTAAGCTTTATTGTCATACATAATGTTTAACTGGTTACTGCAAACGATACTTATATGTTTTAGTCCAGATTACTAATGAAGTGTACACTAACATTAACAGACATCTATTTTCTCTCTCTCTCCTTCTCTCTCTCAAACAAACTTGGATTGATCATTATTAAGGTGTTTGTAAAGCATTGTGAATAATAATAATAGAAACAGAGAGATGGCTAAAATCATGACCATGCCCCTTTACGTGTAACAAGACAATACATCGCCATTCTTCAGCCTTTACTAATCAGTTTTTTACTCGAATCCTTAAACATTAAATCTGACCATGGGCAGCACCATTCTATTTTATTTTTTTTTATTACGACTGAAATTAATTGTTATCTATTTCATATTTTTTATTTTTTTTTCATTAAATGTGATACTTAATTTTTACAACATATGTTTTCTTTTTAACAATGGTTCCTAAATTTACAACGGAAATTCATTGTACATGTACACTCGTGGATAATAAATTTACAAGTCTGATGATTTTTTTTTGTAAACAAACGTATATGAAACACAAATGGTATGTAAATATATTTCAATCGGATCCAACAAATGTTATGTTGAATGCATTGAACGTAAATCACTTTGCAAAAAAAAAAGTTTATAGCACTGAAATATAAACTGAAACGAAATAAAGGAGTAAAACGGGAATCGTCAACGTTTTATATAACGTTTGTATCCCATTCACTAAATATTTCGCCTTGCCCTTTCTGTGATACGAAACATTAAAATATATTGTATTGAAAATTGTACATATTGCATGAATACCATTTCTTCAATAGTCTCACTTTGACTTGTTTTATAAAATAAACAAATCCTTATGTATCAACACACTTTCTAAAAAAGAAAATACCTCAATATCAGGCTGCTTAAACTGAGTTTTGTTTTCTAATCAAACGTTAATCATTACAGATTTGGAGATACAATGTTACTGATTACTTCCTCTATGAAAAATTAAGGTGTAAAGGGGTAATAGTTACGGTATTTTTATCAATAGAATATATTTAGAAGGTCTGCAAGCAGAGAGAGAAAGAGATAGAGAAATAGAGAGAGAGAGATTAATTACTTATGACACAATTTCAACCACTTAATTACTAAATTCCGTGATGTATAAAGGCCAGGCTATGATCAAATTGCTCGCAATAACTAATTAGAACAATTTCCTGCTGTTAGTTGTATGGAAACATTATAAATTATACATTTATTTCCGGAAGGTTTTCTCTTTTCTGTTTTCAATAAAGTTAAAGTGTTTGCTTGTTTATCGTGTATTAGAAGTAAACGATTACAATCTGTGAAGTATGTCAAATGTTTTGAAAATAAATAAAAGAAATATTGACGTATATTATCGCATATTGGAGCTTGTCTCAGATATGCGCATTTATCTCAGTAACTATTAGCCGGAAAGTTTGAGTACGATCGGGTTGGGTTTTAACGGGTGTTTTTATATTAGTTACTTCCCTTCTAGAACAATCCCCTTTCTAAAACAATCGTGGATTAGGTAAGACGTTGCAAATTTGCTAAAATAATTTTTAACATAATCTTGCTTTTTTATGGCTGTTATAACAAAGCATTCAACTCATATTGGGTAATGTTGTACGCTGCCAGAAGTAATATAGATGGATGGTTTTAATTTATGAAGATTTTTGATTGATTGAATTATTGACATGGTTTTTATTTATGTTCGTCTGAACACCACGTGAGGGTATGATAGTCAGAACGGAATGCAGATGTACTCAAAAACCTTCCATTTTATCCGTTAAGTATTTACTATTTTTGCTAATTTTAATTATTTCTTATTATTCCGAGCAAAATGCCCAAAACAAGAAAAACGGATTTGTCAGCGACGAGGAGCCAGCGTGGGGGCCGGAGACGACAGAGGCCCGAGAGGGCAGGGCGTGCAAGCAGCAGTACGGCAGCAGAACAGGTAGCGCAACCTCCGGTGCAAAATCAGATGGTGGCTTCCCATTCCCCTCAGCCCTCCACAGCACCCATGATGGTGGCGCCATCCGTCACCGTGGCAGGACCAACAGATGCTATTGGCTCATCCCAGCAAGAATCGACAGAAATGGCACAAGGTACTAACATTGGTGCTCAGTCTCAGTCTTTAATGTTTGGCAATAACTTTAGTCAACCTGTCATTAACAATTCAACCCAAGTAGATTTAGGTTACCATGTAGATAATGCAACCAAACAAAAAATTGTCAATGGGGAATACATTAATTTAGCCACCCTGCTGGTGCGTGATGCTAACAGGCTACAACTATCCACATTGTCAATGGACTCCCAAGGCCAAAGTATAGCCCAGCCCAAACACAATCATAGATTGACAACCATTGAGAAATGGACAGATGCCTTTATCATTTATGCATGCATATATCTTACAGCCCACCCTAGCAAAACACACCAACTATTCAAATACATGCACGACGTTAGGTTGGGGGCCGAAAAATCGCAGGGTTGGGTCACATATGATGAGCAATACAGGCTTCTGATGGCAATTAACCCATCAAATAACTGGGGGGTAATAGATAGTGAATTGTGGCTGGTGTATATGACGCCCGGGATC